>NC_083654.1:21435158-21472658 GCF_963576545.1 Limanda limanda
ATAAATGTTTGTGTAGAGGAATCGTCATGTGAAGAAGATTCTTTCATGTTTCACGATGCTTCTGTTTATCGTGAAGCTTTGAACCGAGTCCAACACAAACCATCATTCTGTTTAAAGATGAAGGTAAAGTACAGGCCCTGGGATGGCTGATGGACTGTGTGTGTGTGTGTGTCTGTGTGTGTGTGTGTGTGTGTGTCTGTCTGTGTGTGTGTGTGTGTGTGTGTCTGTCTGTGTGTGTGTCTGTCTGTGTGTGTTCAGAGCAGATTATAGTAATACGACCATCATGGGATTTGGAATATGAGGAGAGGAGCGTTACTGCTCAGCTGCAGAGGAGATTTACGTGTGTGTGTGTGTGTGTGTGTGTGTGTGTGTGTGTGTGTGTGTGTGTGTGTGTGTGTGTGTGTGTGTGTGTGTGTGTGTGTGTGTGTGTGTGTGTGTGTGTGTGTGTGTGTGTGTGTGTGTGTGTGTGTGTGTGTGTGTGTGTGTGTGTGTGTGTGTGTGTGTGCGCGATCTTCTCATGATGTTTTGATTCTCTCTCCACTCGTGATGACTCGTCACTTTCCTTCTCCTCTCATTAGTTCTCATCTCTTTCTTCACCTCCTCTCTAGAGCATCGCTCCCCTCGTCCTTCCCTTTGTCTCTACCTCCATCATCCCTCCGGCCACATCACCCCCCCCTTGCTTTACATCTGTCCACTGCAGGATTTCAGATGTGGTTTTCAGTTAGAAGAGGTGGGAGTGAGGAAGAGGAGGAAGAGGAGGAAGAGGAGCAGATGTTAAACATGCAAGCGTCCCTCCATCCTCTCTCTCTACCTCCCTCATCCCTCCCTCCATCCTCTCTCTCTACCTCCCTCATCCCTCCCTCCATCCTCTCTCTCTACCTCCCTCCTCCATCCCTCCATCCCTCCATCCTCTCTCTCTACCTCCCTCATCCCTCCGTCCATCCTCTCTCTCTACCTCCATCCTCTCTCTCTACCTCCCTCCTCCATCCTCTCTCTCTGCCTCCATCCTCTCTCTCTACCTCCATCCTCCCTCCATCCATCCTCTCTCTCTACCTCCTTCCTCTCTCTCTACCTCCATCCTCTCTCTCTACCTCCCTCATCCCTCCCTCCATCCTCTCTCTCTACCTCCCTCCTCCCTCCCTCCATCCTCTCTCTCTACCTCCATCCTCCCTCCCTCCATCCTCTCCCTCTACATCCATCCTCCCTCCCTCCATCCTCCCTCCCTCCCTCCCTCCCTCCCTCCCTCCCTCCCTCCCTCCCTCCATCCTCTCTCTCTACCTCCTTCCTCTCTCTCTACCTCCATCCTCTCCCTCTACATCCATCCTCCCTCCCTCCATCCTCCCTCCCTCCCTCCCTCCCTCCCTCCCTCCCTCCCTCCCTCCCTCCCTCCCTCCCTCCCTCCCTCCCTCCATCCTCTCTCTCTACCTCCTTCCTCTCTCTCTACCTCCATCCTCTCCCTCTACATCCATCCTCCCTCCCTCCCTCCCTCCATCTTCTCTCTCTACCTCCTCCCTCCCTCCATCCTCTCTCTCTACCTGCTCCCTCTCTCCCTCCATCTTCCTCATTACAGGAGAAACCAATTATTAATCTGTAGATTTAACGCTCTTCTCTCGCTTTAACACAATTATAGAAATAATCCCTGACATGTAAATACGATCTCTCTCCACCTCCTCATCCCTTCTTTATTCAGCTGAAATGAGTGAACATAACAGCAGTGAAATGCTGTAATTAATAAGGAGGTAAAAGCAGATTAATGCTCCGTCATGTTTCTGTATGAGCCGATCAACAGTTCAGATCTTTGCACACAAGTTTAAAAAACTTTCTCTGCTTCATTTCCTTCTGCTCGACTTGGTCTCGTCTTTTAAATTTGAGTTTTTATGTTTAACACAAACTAAACTAAACTGTTTTCATATCACAGCTCTACTGTCACATTGATGTGAGGAGCTGCTGTGATTCCACCGAGATGAGACTGATGTGGTTTCACTGCAGGATCCTTCACATCTGTTTCTCTCCTCCTCCTCTTCACATACAGTCAACAACATCTTTGCTCCTGATGATGATGATGATGATGATATATTATTGTCAGACGCAGAGTCAAGTAGGAAAACATCTAAATTGCACAATTACAAACATTTGAAATGTGTAAATCTACACTTGAAACATCAAGAGAGTGTTTAAGTGTAACCTCGATGCATCATGGAACCCTGAAGCTGCAGATTGATGTTTCAGGCTACGTTCACACAAACAACTCATTTTAAAAAACAGTTTAGAAATGAGAACGATCTCCACAAGCAAATGTTTTTGTTCCATATCAGAAAACCCAAATCACAAACCCTGTGTGTGTGCTGAGGTAAACAGGAAGCAGATTGTTTCCTCTGCAGTTGGTTGATTGAAAAACGCTGCGAGCGAAGAACAACAATATAAAAATATAACAACAAGGATTTATTTCTCTTGGACCGACGACAAGGTGGAAGTTTGCAGTCAGTGTTCCATCAGTCATATGATGTGTCTCATCCTTCTCGAAGTTTCTACCTGTGCAGAGTAAAATGTAAAGTTTTTAAACTGAATCAGTATTGGCAGCGTTTCTTCACATATTTGGAACTTGAACCCGACGTCAGCTGCAAACGAGCGATGCAAAACGAACACGTATAAACATAGACGTAGCCAGAGTTCATGGATCCGAACGATGTTGAGATCAGAGAAACTTGTTCCCTCGTTATGATGCTTTTGTCCCAGATTCAGATTTTGACTCTAAAGTCTCAGTCAAACATTTAATAGGAATCTGGAACGCTCACGATCACAAGGGAACAAAACCAAAGAAGAATTCGTCGCCTTGCCCCAAAAACAACCTGAGGCTGCAGAGGAGATAAAAGCCGGCGGAGGAAACAAGTCTGTTGCAAACCATCATAATTTCCCAGACTCCTCTTTGCATAAATCCTTTCTGTCCCATTTGCTTTAATTCGCCGAAGCAGCCGGTGCATAATTCTGCTCATTTAGACTTTCTCAGACTCTAAGCTGCTTCCATCTCTGCAGAGACTTCCTGTTCCACGGGGGGGTGAAACATTCTGCACGTCCACGATCGGGGAAGATTTGAGTATGTAAATCATCCCCCTGCCCCCCCCATGAAGGTGCTTCTTCCTCCTTCTCTCGGTCGTCTGCTCCTCGATGCTCCTCCAGGTCAAGAGGATTTTAACCGAATCCGTTTCAACCGTCTCCGAGAAACAAGTGAAAAAACGACTTTATTTTCAGATTCATGACGATGCATTTGAACATAAATCCATCAGGTTTCAAATGGTTTATTCAGCTTAAAAAATAAATCAACAATAACTAAGAGATACACGAGTTTGGTGATGGTTTGAATTGTTCTCATGGAAAGTTCTGAGGGAACCTGATGTTTGTTTTAACTGTTGATATCTGACTGACATATTATCATCACTAGTGACTAGGGTTGCAAAGGAGCGGAAAGTTTCCGGTAAATTTCTGGAAAGTTTCCGGAAAGTTTCCATGGGAAGTTTAGCTCGGGAATTTGGGGAATTTTGAAAAAAAAAACTACGCAAATTAAACGCTGAACAATAAAAACATCCTTCAAAACTCTATTTTAAAGATGTATGGAACGTTGAGTTTCAACCCTCCACTGTGCATTCTTCCATCACATGCACAGATAACTCCCAGCATGCTTCACTCTACAGCAGGGCTATTGAGGCCTGCTGTAGAGTGAAGGACTAGTCAGGTAAGTTTCCATGATATTACTGGGAAAATATATTATCATGCTGATTGAGGATTGTTCATCTGTTCATCTAGACTATTTCCATTCATTTATCCATCAATTGTAAAATATGTTTACAGACGATTCCAATTGTTTGGCTAACTATTTATATCTCTGGCATTGCATTAGTGTTTTTTTACAAACTTTTTTCTCATCTTATTCTACAGAACAATGCCACGTGCACTCTCTCATGTGTGGAGACATTTCACCTCATCCAATGTAGAAGGAAAGGCTGTGTACATTTGCAAATACTGTGCAAAGACCTATGTTAAGAATGACACAACGATGCAGAAGCATATAGTCAAGTGCCCAAAGTTTCCTCAGGGCTCAAATCAGCCTATGACACAACAAAATGTTTATATTTATGTCTGTATATGACAAGGTAAATACAGTTAGTATAAATTACCCACAACATTTCCAGTTTATTCCCGTTAATTTACGTTAATTCCCGCACATTCAACGTAAACGAGCTCGATCAGGTGGATTATGTGATTGTGTTTTTAAAGATGTGATGTTAACGTCTCGGCCTGAAGCAAACACATGCAGCCGTATTATAATCAATAGAAAGCTGATTATTAAATAGCATGAATATGGTTCGGGAGGTTCAGGTTGGAACGTGGAGCTGTGAACTGAAGGCACTTTGTTTGTGTTTTAATCGTGAAGGCTACTTCCTGTCGTGAAAAGGAAACTACCACAAATCTGCAAGTGTCTAATTACTGAAAGATCCTTAAAATGTTAGAAGCATTTTATTTGACAGAGAGTTTTAAGCTGCAGACGAACCCGGTGGTTTGACAGATGCACGTCTTCGCTCTGGAGGAAGAACAACACGAGCTTTAAAGTTGATTCTTCACGTGTCGTCTTCTTTCCTTCTCGCTCTCTCTCTCTCATTCCACCTCCTCTAATCCCACCCGTCCTCCATCCCTCCCTCTCGTCCCTCTCTTTCCTCTCGTCCCTCACTGTACTTCTCCTCTCGTCCCTCTCGTCCCTCTCTTCCCTCTCTTCCCTCTCTTCCCTCTCTTCCCTCTCGTCCCTCTCTTCCCTCTCTTCCCTCTCTTCCCTCTCTTCCCTCTCGTCCCTCTCTTCCCTCTCGTCCCTCTCGTCCCTCTCTTCCCTCTCTTCCCTCTCTTCCCTCTCTTCCCTCTCGTCCCTCTCGTCCCTCTCTTCCCTCTCGTCCCTCTCTTCCCTCTCGTCCCTCTCGTCCCTCTCTTCCCTCTCGTCCCTCTCTTCCCTCTCTTCCCTCTCTTCCCTCTCTTCCCTCTCGTCCCTCTCTTCCCTCTCTTCCCTCTCGTGCCTCTCTTCCCTCTCGTCCCTCTCTTCCCTCTCTTCCCTCTCTTCCCTCTCGTCCCTCTCTTCCCTCTCGTCCCTCTCTTCCCTCTCGTCCCTCTCGTCCCTCTCGTCCCTCTCGTCCCTCTCGTCCCTCTCTTCCCTCTCTTCCCTCTCGTCCCTCTCTTCCCTCTCTTCCCTCTCGTCCCTCTCGTCCCTCTCTTCCCTCTCGTCCCTCTCTTCCCTCTCTTCCCTCTCTTCCCTCTCTTCCCTCTCTTCCCTCTCTTCCCTCTCGTCCCTCTCTTCCCTCTCTCCCCTCTCGTCCCTCTCTCCCCTCTCGTCCCTCTCTTCCCTCTCTTCCCTCTCTTCCCTCTCTTCCCTCTCGTCCCTCTCGTCCCTCCCTCTCTTCCCTCTCTTCCCTCTCTTCCCTCACTGTACTTCTCCTCCTCGTCACCTCTCAGGTCGTCAGGTTTCAGCCTGGAAGACGAACCTGGCGTCGCCCCCCCCCCATCATCCCATCTGCTCGAGGGAAGCTGGCTGACAGGGAGATGGAAAAGTGTGTGGGTTTGTTCTGCTGGTGTCAGTTTGTTGCAACAGTGCACAGATGCGAGCGTGGCGGAGTGTGTGTGTGTGTGTGTGTGTGTGTGTTTGTGTGTGTGTGTGTGTGTGTGTCTGTGTGTGTGTGTGTGTGTGTGAGGCTCAGAGCTGCTGCCTGTAACGTGTCTCCCAGCAGGGGGCCTTCATGGCTGTTTGTTGTTGTATTCCTGTGTTTGCTCCAGTGTGCGACAGGAATGTGTTTGAATGGAGATGCTGCAACACACACACACACATCTACACACACCTGACAAAACAGAGAATAGACAAATCGCACATGGGAATCTACACACTCACATCTACACACACATACATACAGGGCTGTGTGTGTGTTAAACTCATCACAGGAGATGACAGCTCATGGATCCTATATCTGGTGTGTGTGCAGCACAGTGCTGCCCCCCTCTGGTGTCTCCTCACCACTGCAGTACATATGTTTATGTTATTATAAATGATTATTAAAATAAAAAACCTTTAAGTGCTTCACAAAGAGGAACAAATAAAATAAGGCAACAAGCTAAATAATAGAACAACATTTAAAATCAAAAAAGGCTGATTCCATAACTTAAAACCTAAAGTCAGAAACCACAGATAAAATTATATAACTTCAATTAGAAAATAATTGAAAAAGAAACAAGATTAACAGTTTAAAAAAATCAAGTAAAAGACATTGAGTAAAAGTAGGTTTTAATAGATGATTTAAAGACTTTAAGTTCGACTCTTCACACGATTCTTCTCATTCACAGAAAAGTTTGAGACTTTATTTCTTAGTGATGCAGGTTTTCTTGATTCCTGTAATAACTGTGGCTCAGTAACAATACTAGTTATTCTACAGCTTGAAGTTTGTACCATGAATATTTATCCCACCTTCTCCCAGAGCAGTTGTTTCTGATACGATCTTGAAGCTCAAACATTCTGTAACTCGGAGGTAAACGTGTGTAACTTCCTCTCGGCAGATGAAGAAGAACCTGCAGCTGGAGAAGAGTCAGCGTTTAACCTTGTTCTCTACAAACATGGACATGAGCCGGCGTGGACTCACAACATTTCACCGGTGATACACAACAGCGACGCACACAGACGGTGAAACAGGAATCTGCTGCAGAGAAAATAAAGTTTTAAATAAAAGAAGATTGCGAGAGCTCTGGGATCTATTTTATTTATTTACATATTTATTTTTGAATTTCTGAATCCAAATTCAGATGCTATCTCCTGTTCAGTGCAGCTGTAAGAAACACTTTATTATATAATTATACTCTTTCAGAAAACGCCAAGTAAATCCAGGTGGACGTGTTTTATTCGTTCCATTAATATTCAGAGCAACACTTCGACTTAATGTATTATTAAATAAATGAATGTGACCGGCGCAAATTGAGGATTTAATAATAAAAACACTACATTTTATTAATGTAGCACTTTTGAAAAGACACTTTCGAAGACACTTAACATAAATTAAAGAACAGAGAAAGCAAAATGTAAAACTGAGATGTGTCCTTAATAAAGTCTGCATTAAATTGAAGTTCCACTGACTGGAGGTAAACGCTCTTCACGCACTCACACTGTGGTTTTAATGGGAAACCATAGCAACGCTTAAGAAAAGAGCCGAGTCATCAAACCTGGGCCGGATCCGAAAGCTGGAAACAGAAACACACGCTGGGTCGAGGAGGTGGAATCTGATTTGGAAAGAAACCCTGAAAACACTTGAAGGATCAGTGAGCTGCTGGTTTTATATGAGCAGATCTGGACTTGATCCTCTCATCTCAGCCTGATGGTCATCAGCAGGTCAACAGGTCATCAGGTCAACAGGTCAACAGGTCCACAGGTCAACAGGTCAACAGGAAGCTGGTGGAGGAGAATTGTTCACCACAGATCCTCAGTCTGAGCGTGTGAGACTTTCTGTAGATGTAGAAATGACGCTTGAATGATTTTGAAATAACGCACAACTAATTCAAATTTATTCAAATACTTTCACGAAAGCAGTGAGACGAGTTTGATCAACTTTTCATTGTTCTGCTGTTCTGTCGTCTCCTTGTCGTGATCTTTGTTTGTTACTTTCCCGACTACGATGCAGAACCAGAAATACTTTCACACCAATTTGATGTTGTGAATGTCAGATCAGCGTTGCCTGCGAGCTTCCTCCTCATTCTAGGAAAACACCTGCCCTGAAACTCTGTTAAACTTTCCATTTTAAGCCGAGTTCTGCCAAAGCCTTGAGGACGAGGACGCCTGTCTCCTCCGAGCTGGGACGCAGAGTGACGGCGTTCTGAGGGAGTAAACTCCTCCCACGTCCTGACATCCTGTCACACGCTCCCTGTACTTTACCCAAATTGGTCCAAAATGTCATAATCTGCTACTTTGAGATCTGAATACGGATCATTAAAACGTTTCTGCTCGGCGAAACACGTCTGAGAAGCTGATCCAAATGTATTTTGATTGAAATGTATTTTTTTTACAGTAATAATAGTTTTGATTGAAGCACCGTGACAAGCTGAGGACACCAGTGAACTCAGGTGATTCCACTAATGAGAGGTATGGAGGACCATACATGACTTAAGTATAAATAAATAAATAAATAAATAAATAAATAAATAAATAAATGTAGAAATAAATACATAAATAAATAAAAAAGGAAATAAATAAATTAATACATAAATAAATAAATACGTTATTAACAACAGAAATGTCTAAATAAATGTCTTCCACATTTATTTATTTATTTCATTCCCTCATTTCAGTCTGGTATGCTAATGAAATAAATAAATACATAAATAAATGTGGAAGACATTGATTTAGACATTTCGGTTGTTATTAACGTATTTATTTATGTATTAATTTATTTATTTCCTTTTTTATTTATTTATGTATTTATTTCTACATTAATTAATTAATTAATTTATACTTATGTCATGTATGGTCCTCCATAGGGACGTTCCCAGCAGCAGAGAATCCACCTACTGGGGAACCTCGATTAAAAATTGGCTTCAGGAGAATCAGACCTGGACCACGAGTTGGATCATTTCAGACGCACAGACCCAGAAGTGCTCGCCGGCCTCGTGGGCTCGGCCAGGTGGCGCCCGGACCTCCGGCAGCGAGTGAGGATCGAACCTGGAACAGTCTCATCCGGTCTGTGCAGCTCCAGAGGAAACCTCGGTGACACGCTGTCGGCAAACAATCAGCCGGCCTCATTAGCATCGTGTAGTGACACCAGTGCAAATCTCAGCCGAGGGCATCAGTATTCTGCAGAGCATCGATGTAAATCAACAGCGGTGGTAAACACAGCAGGTGGGACTGGAACTCCACAGATGTTCAGAAACCAGTGGCCTGCTCCCAGATGTGATGGTTTTAAGAAGCTCACAACACTTTGGTGAAGATAATGCAGCTGGTTTCACAGGTAGAGTCGTTTGTCTTCATTTCTCATTCCAGGATGTAAAACACAGATTAAACGAATCACTGATTCCATGTTTGTAGTTTCCAGCTTGTTCGACATTAGTGTGAAACTCTGGATCTGATTCGGACGCAGATGTTTTCCTTTGAGGTTCGAACTCGTCATCACTTCTACTGGTGAAGTGATTTTAGTTCTGTGCTGCTGGTTCCTCTCTGGGCTCGGGGCCGAGGGCAGCTGCAGTCATTACCCCCCCCCCCACACACACACACACAGACACACACACACACACACACAGACACACACACACACACTCCTCCACTCTAACTGGAATCACCCATTAGATCAGATTTCGGGGGAGTTCCACTCAAACATCACCTGTCGAGCACAAATTCTCCAAATAACCTTGACTTGAATTTAAATAGAAGAACAAAAATCCATTTTAAAAACAGTCGCATTAAGGATGAAAAGAACAAAATGTTCATCCTCCTCCGGTTCATGTTTGTGTTTCTCTCGTGTGAATGTTGCTCTGAACTCGACTCAGAAGTTTATTTGTTTCATTTCAGCTTCTTCTAATTATCTCGGCCGCTGCTCGGTCCGTCTCTTCAGTGTTTGGACATTTAGTCCCCCCCCCCCCCGGCTCTGAACTTCTGCACAATTTAATTTGAAATAAAATAATGGATTTCCACATTGAAGTGTCTGCTCCAAACTTTTATCAACTCGCTCCCGTTGTAAAACCTGCGTGTTTGGAATGTTTGTTCCTGTGGTGACGCTTTGAAACTGAAACCGTTGGTTCAGTCGAGTTCTTCTTCGTACGTGAGACCCTGAGCTACTGGTTTTAAGTTTGTTTATCCTGTTAAATATTTTAACATGAAGAACTCTGAACAGAATTTGGTGGATTTGGTTCAGGAAGCCGAGGATCATGGGTAATCTCCAGCGTTGTGGCTGCAGAGGGCGCTGTTGCTCAGTACAAGTTCCCAGTATGTTTTGACTTTTGTTTCCGTTTATGTCCCGTCTGCTAACATGGAGGAAACAGGGTTACTGCGATACTGCAGCCAGCCACAAGGGGGTGATCCCTCAGGGGTTTTCAACTGGTTTTGTCCCAGGGACCATCATTCTGACTAGAAAGTAATCCGCGGCCCACTGATGTGTCTATGTGCGGGTGTGCCTACCTGTGTGTGTGCGTGCATGTGGATAGAAGGAAGTTTTAACATTTGGTTTTCCATGTTGGTTTTATTTAAAAACCTCAGACAAATCTAGAAAAATCTATTGTTATAGCTATTAATTGTTTTGGCTATTATGCCAATTTATTTTTCTTATTACAAAGTATTTGTTATTTGCTCTTTTGTTTTATTTAATATTTTCATTATTAATTCTGCCTTTTTGGACCTTCTTTTTGGGAAAATTAAAATTCCCATCATACAAACTACATCTCCAAGAGTTTTTCTACCTAGCTCAAACGCTCTTCTACATCTACCTGCAACCAACACGCATGCACAGGGGAAAACTACTGGCAGTTTTTAGCCCCAAGCCGGTTTCAAGGTTCCCCTCATCACATTTATATTATTAAAGACATATTTTTCGTATTTTAGATACTTTTCACAATATTCAAGAGTAAGCTGGAAATGTGTTGAAATATCAATGCGAATTTCAGGGCCCCCCTGCAATGCCGTCGCGGACCACAAGGGGGCCGCGGACCCCTGGTTGAAAACCCCTGCTTTAAGTTGCTAAAGTACCTTTACTCCTGAACACTTGAACTTAAAAGACTTTGTGTTGAAAGAGTTCTATCTCTCTGATGTAAAGTCTTTCAGTTTCCACTTGAAGAAGAGAAGACGTGTTACTCTCCGAACTCTCTGATCCGAACTCGTGCACCTTCATCTCGTGAGTTTCTATGCAAATGAACTTTCTCTGCTTTGACGAGTCAGAAGAAGTTTCTGCCTCCGAGGCTAAAAGGAGCTGACGCAGGTTAGAAAACACACAAACCCCCAAAAAACAGCTGACAAAGCAGTTGCGTAACTGTGGTGTACAACCCAGTGATGTGTTAGCTCCTCACTACACAACTGTGTGTCTCCCTGGTTTGCATGTGTGACTGTATTGATTCTCTCAGTCAGGTGCTGCAGCTCCCGGGGATCGGAGCTGAGAGACGCTGGACTCGAGCTTTAATGAGACGGGAGAAAGTCAAGATAATTAAATTCTGCCGAGCGGCTGCAGTTATAAGTTCACATTCAGGGACTCGGCCTCAGAAACAAACAGCAACTCTATCAGGTTATTATAAAATACAATAATAGAACCATAAAGTCCTGGTGTTGAGGTGAAGATCTAAGAAACATTTCCCTTTATAGTAAAATCTGGATTAATAATCGTCCCGTCTTGCCTCCGAGTTTCTATAAAACACGTCCAGTAGATTTTGCGTTAACCTGCTGACGCTAAAAACAACATGAACCAGAGAAGTTATGGTTCCGTCTCTTCAGTGGAACCATAACATCTCTTTAGCGATATTAACATGCAGAATGCAAACTGTGTTTTCAGTTCCTGTTGTTTTAAAACGTCCACATCCTCCATCTCCGCTCATAAAGTTTATTAAAGTCGTAAACACCGACGCTGCTCGGACTTAAGTGGCACAGATTTGTGTGTTTGTGATAAACCGGTAATGAGGAGGTTTTATGACGCCCGGGAGTTTTTAACCATCGAACCCGAGCAGATGAACGAGTTACACGTGAGGTGTGAAGAGAAGTTATTATTCATACTTCAGAGCAACATATTCAGAAGCCTCAGGGCTGTTTTCATCAGGATTCACTTAGTTCCTCACATCAGCTCGTTCAGGATGAATCTCAAACTGTGAGCAGAGCTTGTTTCAAAGATAAAGATGCTTTAACTTGACGTAGAGTCCAATTCCTCTGTGGAGCTCTACAGAGTAACATGCAGGCCGGTGGACGTGCTGCAGTGTTTATTGTGTTGCAGAATGCATTAGGTGGAGGAGGTGAAGGAGGAGGTGGAGGCTGCAGGGGGGAAACGCCGCCTGCTGCTCGGCGTGCGAGTACATTAAAAATGGATTAAAGATGAATGGATGGATGGAAACTTCAATCTATGTAGAAAATGCCCTGTTGCTGATTTCAGTCGACACGTTCAGCAGAAACAAGAACGTTCAATGTTCTCAACACATGAAATTCCGTCAAATCTAATTTAACTTCTTGTAAAAGCTTCTCTATACTTTTAAAAACCCTGAACAAAATCAATCAGAATCTTCCAAAGGAAAAAACACAATTTCAAACAGTGTTTTCTTTATTCTAAGGTTTTTTAAAGTGTGAATTTCGTTGAAACAAAAAAATTCCGGGTGTTAAAATTGAATTGAACGAGCAGAATAACTTAAACAACAGTTTAACGACCTCAGAATCCTCTCCACAACTCACTAAACATTGTTTTTAAAGCTGATTAAGTTTTCACAAACTTCTGGGTCCAGCGGGAACCTTTTCTTAATTTGAAATTCACAACGTTAACATTTCTAAAATCCTGTGTTTTCCCTTAAACCTCCTGCTGCAGCTTGTTTGGTCTCAGGAGTGGAGTGTGTGTTTGTGTGTCAGAGGAACTGGAGACTTGTGTCTTTCTGCTCCGTCTGCTCCTCGTGACATTTACTCCCAATCAGTGGATTAGTTATTCCACCACAGTCCACAGGAAAGATAACCAGAGGAGCAGCGCTGCTTTTATTACACTTCACCCTGCGGCTACACAACACTGACAAACTGTGATGACTTTCCTTTTCCGTCCAGGTGAGGGTTTCTCCTCCAGGTTATTCTTCGGTACCAGTTCCTACTCGACTGGTTCTTACTGGATCGACTCACAACTCAGATCTCTGGACCTTGTTTCAGCGCCAGAGCTCTGAACTGGAACAGTTGTCCTGGTTACAGGCGACAGGAACATCACCAGTTTTAACTCGGGTTTCAACACACTCTCTTCATGGCTCTGTGGACGCCGTCCCTGGCCCTGGCCATGTGGCGTCCTTGGACCAGGTGGTCAGGGGCGTCCCTGGCGTCTTTGGACCAGGTGGTTGTGGGTGTCCTTGGCGTTGTGGCGTCCCTGTCCCCGGCGCCGGGGAAACATTTGATGACAAGTTTGGAGCCGAAGTATTTTACTGTATTAAACACTGAAACTGTTATTTGGTGTTTTTATTTCCTATGTGAATTTGTTATGCACATTAGTTTAGAGTTTTTTACTTATTTATATTTGTATATTTATGTATAATTTAAACTGTGAACTGTTATGTTGTTGTCGTCCACCGCCGTGTTTCTTTTAAGATAAAAATATTGACGATTTCCATCACAGTGTTTTCAGAGTTTTGTTCAGAACTTGTGAATAGAAACAATCTCATCATAATAAACTCGTTTCCCTTAAAGTTCTTCTTCATCTAAAACCAGAACCATCTTCAGCCTCATCCGAGCGTTTCCTCTGCGTCATGTGACTAAACACTTTCCCTTTTGTCACTGTAAACACACCTAATTACTTCCTCCCCCCATTCCTTCTCTCTCTCCTCCCTTCATCCCCTCTGCCGGTCCGGTGGGAATAGATGGAGACTTGTCGGGGGGGTCCGGAAACCGCAGGTGTTTGGGAGGTAGCTGGTAATGAATGGCTTCCAGCAGCTTGTTAATCATGATTAACGAGTCGGAGCGGCGCCCGGACGCTGGCGAGCGATCCAACCGGGCGCCACCAAGTCCTCGAAGTCCCGCCCTGCAATATGGCAGCCGTTATTATCTGTCCTCATGTGATCAGATGAACAGCGTGATGACTTAAGACCGAGGCTCCGCCCATAAAGAGGCAAAATCAATCGGCCTGTCACAGTGCGGAGAATTTGTGGATCTGATTTGAAATGAAATACTTCCTGGTTTCCTGCTTCTGGTATAAAAATAATAACTCGTCAGCTGCAGTGGGACCGAGGCAACGTTTAGACTTTTGATATTTAAAACTAGAAATTAAGGCCAAACTAATAGATATCAATCTTTTTATTCCCTCTTCCTCCGGATCCGAGCCAGGATGTTACACTTCCTGTCTCCACACGAGTCCCGAACCTTCACCAAGTTTCATGTAAATCAGTTTTTGATTAATAAACAAAACGATAGAGCTGAAAACAACACAACTGGTTTCTGATTTCACCTGCAAGGAGCTAAACTACACAAAATAACACAATCTGAATTCTTGTGCTAGATAAATAATGATGATGAAGATGAAGGTTGTACAATCAGTTGAGTAGTTTGTGTGTTTCTGCTGCTGACAGACCAACAAACCAACAAACCAACAAACCAACAGACCAACAAACCAACAAACCAACAAACCAACAGACCAACAGACCAACAAACCAACAAACCAACAAACCAACAAACCAACAGACCAACAAACCAACAAACCAACAGACCAACAGACCAACAGACCAACAGACCAACAGACCAACAAACCAACAAACCAACAGACCAACAAACCAACAAACCAACAAACCAACAAACCAACAAACCAACAAACCAACAGACCAACAGACCAACAGACCAACAAACCAACAAACCAACAAACCAACAAACCAACAGACCAACAGACCAACAGACCAACAGACCAACAAACCAACAAACCAACAAACCAACAAACCAACAGACCAACAGACCAACAGACCAACAGACCAACAAACCAACAAACCAACAAACCAACAAACCAACAAACCAACAAACCAACAGACCAACAGACCAACAGACCAACAAACCAACAAACCAACAAACCAACAAACCAACAAACCAACAAACCAACAAACCAACAAACCAACAAACCAACAAACCAACAGACCAACAAACCAACAGACCAACAAACCAACAAACCAACAAACCAACAAACCACAAAGAAGCAGATGTTCTCAGCTGCTCGCAGGTTAAATAGATTCTCATTTGCTGCAGAAGTAATTAGTTACAATATGTGCATGTGTGTGTGTGTGTGTGTGTGTGTGTGTGTGTGGGTGTGTGTCTGTGTGTGCGTGTGTGTGCATGAGTGTGTGCACAAATGTTTATGGTTCACTGTTGGTTTGAGCTTCAGTTCAAGATTCAGGATCAAATAAAATATCTTTTACATATTTCTCTTTCATCTTTGCATTTAGTTTTTCTATTTATTGTGGTGTGTGATCACCTGGAGCTGTGTGTTTGTGTGTGTGTGTGTGTGTGTGTGTGTGTGTTTGTGTGTGTGTGTGTGTGTGTGTCTTGATATTACACACGTGTCCAAAAAGCAGTAAATTGAGTGATAACACGTCGTTCTCTCCCTCGGATGTAAAATCATCTCGTGGATCATAACTCTCAGTCGAAGGAAAAGTGATTGAATCCAAATCCATAAGTAACGAGTTTTCCTCGTGAGCGTTCGAGAAGCGAAAGCGTCCGAACTCTTCAGCGGCTTCGTGATTTGAAACAAGCAGCGAATGGAATGAGACGATGTTCCCGTCGAGTCGAGCAGATCACTCTCCCAGAGGCTTGTTTACTCTCTCTCTCTCTCCCAGGAGGCCGAGCGAGGAGGAAATCACCGTGTCGCTCGGTAATGACTCGGTGGGGGGGGCAGGTGCTGCTGGTAATCAGGTGGGAAGTGTGTGTCTGTGTGTGTGTGTCTGTGTGTGTGTGTGTGTCTGGGGTCCAGTTATTACTCCTGTTGTGGGGACGTAAATCTGTCACATTATGTGGATTTGTCTTCATTATGGAGAGAAAATGCAAAATTCCCACGATGCAGATCTATAGAGTTTGGTTGAAGATGGATTTCTAGGTTAAGTTTAGGTCTGGTTAAGGTGTGTATGTGTGTGTGTGTGTGTTAGCAGATTACCAGGATGACCTCTCCACCCTGCATTAGAAGTCCTGTCAGAGGGGTCAGAGGTCAGCTGATGTATTACTGCTCATGTGATCGTCGATGTGAACGTTGACCTTCTGACCTCCCAGCAGCTTCATATGTTTACAACCATGTTTGACTGTAAATCAATCTGACTTCAGGGTTTCTTATTATCAACGGCACATTTAATGTGTTTCTTCTCTTAAGTTATTGATTTTGAGGAATCAATTTAATACGAAATAAACGCACAGCACAGAAGAAAGTCCACAACCAGTAGAATAGATAGATAGATAGATAGATAGATAGATAGATAGATAGATAGATAGATAGATAGATAGATAGATAGATAGATAGATAGATAGATAGATAGATAGATAGATAGATAGATAGATAGATAGATAGATAGATAGATAGATAGATAGATAGATAGATAGATAGATAGATAGATAGATAGATAGATAGATATATAGATAGATAGATAGATAGATAGATAGATAGATAGATAGAAAGATAGATAGATAGATAGATAGATAGATAGATAGATAGATAGATAGATAGATAGATATATAGATAGATAGATAGATAGATAGATAGATAGATAGATAGATAGATAGATAGATAGATAGATAGATATATAGATAGATAGATAGATAAATAGATAGATAGATAGATAGATAGATAGATAGATAGATAGATAGATAGATAGATAGATAGATAGATAGATAGATAGATAGATAGATAGATAGATAGATAGATAGATAGATAGATAGATAGATAGATAGATAGATAGATAGATAGATAGATAGATAGATAGATAGATAGATAGATAGATAGATAGATAGATAGATAGATAGATAGATAGATAGATAGATAGATAGATAGATAGATAGATAGATAGATAGATAGATAGATAGATAGATAGATAGATAGATAGATAGATAGATAGATAGATAGATAGATAGATAGATAGATAGATAGATAGATAGATAGATAGATAGATAGATAGATAGATAGATAGATAGATAGATAGATAGATAGATAGATAGATAGATTACTTTATTCATCCCCGAAGGGAAATTAAGTCGTCATAGCAGCCGGTATTTTTGAATACAATAAAATACAATACAATAAAAAATATTGAGGTAGAAAGAATAAAAGCAGAAACACAAGATAAATAGGTAGATAAGGTGCAGTGGCAAGATGATGGTAATAGTACTGATGATATGATGGTAATGTTATTGTTAGACAGTATATAAAAATAGTACAGTATATATAGTATATAATATAACATAATATATATTTATATATGATAGTAATTATACCAATATAATAGCAGTATATAGTACTAATGGCAGCAACAGTATATATAATAATAATAGTAAATATAATAATAATAATTATAATAATAATAATAATAATATGTACACATGTATAAATATGTGTATATAGACTTATATATACAAAGAAAATAGAGAGAGTATGATATAATATATGATATATAGTAGAGGTATAAATATAAGTATTTGACTATACAATAAATAATATACTATGAGTGTAAGAATATGTAGACAGAGTGTGCAAAAGACAATATTATTGTATAAAATGATATATAATATCAATATGGTTTATAATAACACATATCACATGTGATGTGAAGTAAGTGTTCAGTGTGTGAATCCCGGGGTAAAGACACATGACATCATCTCTTTCAGATCCTTGATTTCTCCACGTTGATGTGGATCCATGACGGGGTCGTTTATCCTTCAGGTGCACCGACGTGACCCGACCTGACCCCGGTGTCTCTCTTCTGATTGGCCGACAGCTTCCTGCTCAGCCGGGCCTGTGAGCGTCTTCTGCTTCTGTGGCTCAGGACTCGGTCAGTCGGGCCTGAGATGAGGCAGCGTGGAGCGGAGCGGCCACGGTGATGTTGACCCTGGCGCTGCAGCATCAGACCTGGAGGGCGGAGCCTCCAGCTCACAGGACGGCGTCCTCGGGTCCATCGTGGTCGTCATGGAGCTCAGAGAGAGAGAAACTGATCTGAGAGCAGCTGCAGAGACGAAGACTTTTTAAACCTCAGGCCTCAAACACCAAAGAAAAAACAAAGTCCATCTCTTTCAAAGATGCTGATGGGGTTAAGTCTCCGTTGTTATGACAACACCAGGGTAGTGTGCAGCTGTGCGTCGAGTGTCCAGAGTCACGTCCTCTCGTCCGTCCCTCCTGTCCTCTGCCCCCCCCCCCCCCCACACCCATGTGTTTGCCTAATTATCCCCCGGGGACGATCAGGAAGATTGACTGAAGCTGAACTCTGCGAATGACTGATCAGCTGTCCGTTGCCAGGGCAACATGGTCTCACTGTAAGAGAACCTGTCGACCTTAGCAGCTGTCTGTCTGTCTGTCTCTCATGTCTGTCTGTCTCTCATGTCTGTCTGTCTGTCTGTCTGTCTGTGTGTGTGTGTGTGTGTGTGTGTGTGTGTGTGTGTGTGTGTGTGTGTGTCTGTCTGTCTGTCTGTCTGTCTGTCTGTCTGTCTGTCTGTCTGTCTGTCTGTCTGTCTGTCTGTCTGTCTGTCTGTCTGTCTGTCTGTCTGTCTGTCTGTCTGTCTGTCTGTCTGTCTGTCTGTCTGTCTGTCTGTCTGTCTCTCATGTCTGTCTGTCTGTCTGTCTGTCTGTCTGTCTGTCTGTCTGTCTGTCTGTCTGTCTGTCTGTCTGTCTGTCTGTCTGTCTGTCTGTCTGTCTGTCTGTCTGTCTGTCTGTCTGTCTGTCTGTCTGTCTGTCTGTCTGTCTGTCTGTCTGTCTGTCTGTCTGTCTGTCTGTCTGTCTGTCTGTCTGTCTGTCTGTCTGTCTGTCTGTCTGTCTGTCTGTCTGTCTGTCTGTCTCTCATGTCTGTCTGTCTGTCTGTCTGTCTGTCTGTCTGTCTGTCTGTCTGTCTGTCTGTCTGTCTGTCTGTCTGTCTGTCTGTCTGTCTGTCTGTCTCTCATGTCTGTCTGTCTGTCTGTCTGTCTGTCTGTCTGTCTGTCTGTCTGTCTGTCTGTCTCTCATGTCTGTCTGTCTGTCTGTCTGTCTGTCTGTCTGTCTGTCTGTCTGTCTGTCTGTCTGTCTGTCTGTCTGTCTGTCTGTCTGTCTGTCTGCCTGTCGTCCACGTCTTTGTTCAGATTCAATTCACAAAACTCCAGAAGCTTTTCACGGCCGAGATTTGAATCTGTTTCCTCTTTCTCTTTAAATCGCAGAGCATCTTAGAAAGAGAGAGAGAGAGAGAGAGAGAGAGAGAGAGAGAGAGAGAGAGAGAGAGAGAGAGAGAGAGTGATTCATCAGGAGCCAGAGTCTCGATTCCTGAATGAGTTTCCTCGATCTCGTCTCTGCAGCTTATCACTTCACCGACAGCAGATCTGCGATTTGGAGGTTTGGAAAATTACATTTCTCTCCGGCAGCTTTGCCAACTGGAACTTTCTGTGAATGAAAAGAAAAGATGTTTCCAGGACTGAGTCGTGGAAGCTGCTCAACAATGAGCCCGACTGTCAAGGCTCCGAGGAGTGGAGGAGGAAGAGGCGGCCGGATCTGAAGCTGCGATTGTGATTTTTGACGTTTAAACAACTTCTTTTTCTCACATTTTATAGAAGTTTCACAGTCAGTCAGTTTTCCTTTGTGCACTTGTACCTGCTCCTCTGCTCAGATATAATAAAAACATTATTACAGAGCGACGTGCACTCAGGGAATATTGATCGACGGATCTGTAACAGCGTTATTTGCACTTTAAAAAGAATTCAGCACCGTGAAGCCGACTTTCTAAAACAGGAGGAACGCCTGGAATCGTTTCTCAGAACATCTCTGTCGTCTCCTTCCACTGAACTATCGACCTGTTTGTTCACTTAAACACACAAACGGCTTCTTCACAACAAAATACACAAGTTCTGCGTCTTGCGCTCATCAGTTCTCTGTAGAAATCATCAGAAATAGTTCAGCTTGTTTTTGATTCTGAAAGCATGATGGAGGATATTTTCTCACCTGTCTTTGCTCAACATTTAATCTTGTTAGGTTTGGTATGAGGTTGTTATTTCGGTAGAACACTAAAGAAGCGTGGAGGTCAGAGGAGAAAGGACCGGAGCAGACGGAGCTGAAAGAGAAACGCCGGTAACTCTGGTAACTCTCCACTCATCTCAGGATGAAGGACACGTCCCATTCAGTGGAGAAACCCTTTGTGATGTGGACGAACCGGAGATTGGCAGCGCGTCAACACGGAGGAGAATCTCAGAGGAAAGCTTCGGTCCAGACCACGGAGATTCAGATTCAGGAGGACGTGCAGCAGAAAGCCGGGTCGGAACCAAACTGAATAATGTTCTCAGTTAGTGCATGATGAAAGAAATTAAAGGGGACATATTATGCAAATTCCACTTTTGTAGTGCTTCTACACGTTCATTTGCGTATCTGGCATGTCTACCGTCCCAAAAACTCTGGAAAAAAACAACTCCCGCGATTTATTGTGGTTCCTCTCTGTCAGGAGGAGGAGGATATATGCCCTGTATGAATAAATATACACATACAATTATATACTGTATACACACATAATCTAATGCATGTATTTAAATAATGTACATCTTTATCAGAGGGTGTAGAAGTTTGAAAATTGTAGCTTCAACGAAGAAACACAACAAACGAATACAGAAATATATGAGTAGGACAGTGACTTAAAATTATTTTAACAACCTTAAATATGCTAAGGGGAGATTTAAGACGTGAAACTGGATGTGTGTGTGAGAGGTACAGGGGGGGCGTGGCACTCAAAACAGGTCAATCTGAGGAGGGCTGGTTTAGACAGGGTAGAAAGGTGCTGTTTTAAATGATCCTTGTGGTATTTTGACCAAAAAATGTTACAGACATTTCATTAAGACCCCAAGGAACCATATCAACTGTGGTGAAATGGGCATAATATGTCTCCTTTAAATTCACGTTTATCTTCTCATCCTACACCTGCATTTTCCCAGAAAATCATTCTAACAAAAAGTGTCATAACCTGAATAATTATCACATTTTTTATTTGACTCCAGCGCTTAAATCCACGGCTCATTATTTAATTGACTCGCAGTATTTTATTTAAATCTGCAAATGAAGGAGTCACAGTTTATTCACCGTGGATTCTGCGTGACAGATTCATTTGCATGTGTTGAACCTGCAGTTTAAACTATTAGATTACACACGTTTCCAGGGAACACATGTTCATACACATACTACATGTGTGCACGTCTAACAGCCTTGTGTCACCACGCCTCCATTAGAAATGATTGTAGCATCAGTGGCTGTTGTTTGTGCATCAGCCGTCGTCGGCTCTGATTTAATGACCCTCTCTCTTTTGAAGATTTAAAATATCCAGGTGAATCACAGTCATCTGTTCATTATCGGAGAGAAAGCAGCACGTGCACGCCGCTCACGTGCACGCCTCACACGTGCACACACATTCTCCATCCATTAGGCCCCAGTGAGTGTCGAGGGAGCGCTTGTTATGTCCATCAAGGCCCTTAATGTGCCGGGGGAGGAGATGAGTGATGGAGGAAACAAAGGAGGGCTGACATCAAACCCTCCGTCCTCCTGCGTCTTCATCACCAGACGTGTTATTGGTTTGTTTTCTGATTAAAGATGGAACTCGTTAACCAATTAGCCCTCACGTGCACTTTATTCAATCATTACTTTATTCTTATTCGAGGGGGAGGAGCTGGAAGTCTTTTGTGATTACTCCACAAATCCCAGTGATGCCTTTATTGAGTAAATGAATATTCCCTTTTTTTAGTGTAATGCTTCCTTTACAGATTCTGCATTTGTCCAGGGTGTTCTTCAGAGGCTCTACGACCTTTCACCTCTTTTCAACAAGCGCTAATAAAGACCTTGAGGAGGAAGCTCCTCCCCCTGAGCGTCTGTTCTCTGTAACTCTGCTGAGTGGGTTCCATCTCCTGTGAGAAGAACTGACTGAGAGTCACAGCTTCAACTGAAGTTATTAAAAACCTGAATTTATCTCCAATATTCAGCAGGAAACTTTGAAATATGAAGAATTCTGAACAGTTTGGTGGATTTGTTACAGCAGCAGCTCTTCAGGTTCAGGAAGCAGAGGATCATGGGTAATATCCAGGGTTCTGCTGTATTTCAGACAAACAGAATATGCTTGAAATAGTCATTTATACTATATTTAAACTCCGGGCTGCAGATTTAAAAATATCAACAACAGGCACAAGGCGAAGGAGAAGAAGACGGCACAAGCTGCTTTAATCCAGAAGTTCTGCTTTGGACTCACAACCCGTCACAAGGTTTATTCCACAGCTTCCTGCAGAATGCATCTTCTCCAGCGATTTCCCTCCAGGAGACATTTCAGATTCTCTGTCCTCCTTATCGAGGTCAGAGAAATGTCTGAAGACACAGACTGTGTTTTCTGAGATAGGAAAGAAAATCCAGTTATACTGACTAATTAAACGCCAGGGAAAGAATGTAGTTTGGGTTAAAACCACATTTCCATTGAGGTTAAGAGAACCTTGTCGTCATGGTGAAGAGTAACCATGACCACAGTTGTCAGGAAACAGGAAATGTCCGTCTCCTATGTGCAGCTGTACATTAAGTAGACCCCCCTCTGTGGCTCTATAACATAACACTACCTCCTTATGTGCACTTAGTGTTCATGAGTCACACTTCCTACATTCACTCTTTATCATTTGAATCCAAACATTCGTTATTTTTTATCTTTTGCACAAACGTCCACATCTGTTTAAGAGCTGGAAGTTTGTAAAACGTGTTTCACTCCATGTTCCTCATATTTCAGAATTATAACCAGATAATCCTACAAACATTCACTTTATTCAACAAGCAGTTTAGACCCTGTGTTTTAATAATTTATATTCTTTAAATGTACTTTATTAAGAATAATTAATAGTAGAAATGTACAAAACTCCCTATAAAAGAAAAATTATTAGTTATCCAGGCGGGAACTAATGAAGCCTGACCTTATATATAAGATGTGGTGACATCCGCATCCAAATTTTAGTTAATGGTCTAATATATAATAGTGCACGATATGATGAAGTGGAGCTAAACAAGATGGGACCAAGGATACGACCCTGAGGAACTCCCCAGTACATATGAGACTAAATCATCCCTGGTCACCAGTAAAGATTTGTCTGCAAGAGATGAAGAAAACGATTTGAGAGCAGCTCTACTTTCCAGTTCTCTGCAGCTGCTGAGAACCAGAGTGAAGGATGGAGCTTGTTCTAGTCTCCACTAATCACAATACCTGTTCATCAGCAGTGTTTTCAATGATTTGAGACTAAAGGGAATTTGGTTTGTAGTAATGTGGGAATGTTGGCTTGAGGCCAGCTCTCTTTTTGAAGGAGCTGAATTCCAGCTGGTTAGAAACGCTCCAGAGGTCGGAGACTCCTTCACAATAGAGTGAAAACGAGGTGCAGTGACTTCTAATACCTCTTTGAGAATCCTGGGTGTAGAACGTTCAGGCCACAGGAGGCTAAGTACAGGTTTGATACCATATCAAGTAAATTATTCAGGGAGATAATTCTCTCATCAATATGTGGAAGACGTCCAGGCAGCGTACACGAGAGACTGGCACTGATACCGAGGCTTTGATTCCCGTAACCTCATAAAATAATCTATAGATTTAACACAATCTTCTCCACAGAAGCCTGAGACATTAGAAGTCGCAGGTTTTACATTACAAGCAGAAGATAAGTGTCTCATCTGAACAAAGGCCGACTCGTAGGTTTGTTTTATTCCAGCTTCTAAGTTTGATCCTCATCATTTATCCGAGGTGAGGGATTCGAGCCGAGCTCTGACGGGAGCAATGAGCTCCAGAGGAACACGAAGCATTAGACTGATAATTAACTTCACAACATATAATCGAGCTGCAGAGAAAACAGGACGGAGCTAATCTGCTGAGCTTCAATGAGGAGAAGAGAATGAATCGCACCACAAACACTTAACAGGTCAGAAACAGGTCTTTAAAACCATGAATCACTGTGTGTGTAGAATCAGTGCTGACCACGCTGTTGTAACTGAAATATAAAATACTACAGTTTATATAAATCTTTACGGTCTACAGCTCTGTTTCTGTTAATATGCAATAACTTGATTTAACACTAAAAGCACTCAACGTAATCAAACTCTGCCTTCGTGCTGCCGCTGCCTTTCCCGAGGACTTCCTCCCGCCTGGTGCATTCTGGGGGAAATGTGTGCGTCGACTGACAATGCCAAATCATTTGAGCCTCATCAGAGAGAGCAGCCGAGAGCATCAATACTACAAGTTGTTTTTTTCACGAGAGCATCTGCATGATTACTCTCTTTGAAGACCGGCTCGTGCTGAACAGAATCTGGCGATCACGAGATAAATGGAATATAATCAGGATAATTGGATGAAAGGCTTCGACAGAGGTAGAAACCGGGGAGATGAGAATAATAATAACTCTAATAACGGCCTTTTAATCTCAGCTGTGGCAACAACACTGACTCATGTGGACATTTCAGATTCTCTCACATCCACGTTCCTTCACGTTCAAACAGCAGATCCACGTTTCTCTCCAAGGTTAGAATATCTCTCCGTCTTTTATTATTCCCTCAGATAAAATCCGTATCGACCCGAAGGCAGGAGAGATCCTTCCACACATCTCAGACGCTTCATGTTTATTCTCATCTCACATTCATGTCGCTGTGCCGGGTGCATCTCACTAGCCTTTGTATCGATAGAACCTGAAAATTAACCAATAACCTGATTATCGAACGTGTGGCTCGCTCCTCTCAGGTGGATTCATGATGAAGCAGGAAACCTTGGATATTTATCTACTTCTTATTCTTCATTTCACGGCATTGAGCTCATGTTTCTCTCCCTGGTTTCATCTCATCTCCGAGGACGTCATCTGCAACAGGTCCCAATGGAACACAAAGAAACACAAAGAAACAAGCTCGCCTCGAATGATTATAGGATAAATTATAAATTATATATAAATAATAATAATATAAATTATAATAGAGCAAAACAATAAGATAGATAGATAGATAGATAGATAGATAGATAGATAGATAGATAGATAGATAGAGTACTTTATTCATCCCCGAAGGGAAATTAAGTTGTCATAGCAGCCGGAATAAACTTGACCGAACACAAAAAGTGGCACTAAGGCAATAAATTAAAGTAATATTTGATGATTATATTAAATAAAGTGTATTTGCGAGACACACTGAAGTGAGAGGGACTTGATGTGGGTTAGTGTTAATATGAGGAGAGCGACTGAATGGAACGGAAATGAACAATCAAGTGTTTAGATGTAGAAAGGTTTAAATTATAGTTTAAACAGATTATGAGTAATGACCTTGAGGAGATGATTTCTCTCTTTTTCCTCTGAGGTGATTCCTGATGTTTGTGCTCTGACAGAAACCTGCAGAGGATCAGACGTCCTCTCAGGATCAGCTTCTCTAATCTCCCTTTATTCTCCACTAATTGTGATAATTATTCCACCGAGACCTCGAGTGATTCTATTACAGCCGTCGCTCCCTTTCAGCCGCTCGCGCCTGAATCCCCCCCGAGGCCGCCGGTCCCCTCGGATCCACTCAGATCTATAAACATCCAGCAGGCGACCGAGGACCAGACGAGAGCCGCTTGGTTTTTATTCTCTGTCTCTAGTGGAGAGGGAGACTTCAGGAGTGAAAAGGCAGCGACACGTGTTCCTTCAGGGAGAATTCAGCCGGTTTTCTCTCCTTCTGTTCTCTGCTGCTCAACTCATCTGTGAGGAGTTGTCACCGAGGTTAGAGAGGTGAGTTCATCACAGAGCGAGCGGCAGCGGCAGCTCCACTCCTCCCGCTGCCGCTCGGAGAGAATCTATTCAGAACTCTGCTGCAGTGTCAGCGACGACCCGGAGAAGACTGAGAGTTCTTCAGCTTCTTTAACGGAGCAGCTTGAGGGCAACGTCTGCACAGAACTGAAGAGCAACAGCAAATACACAAAGCTGGAGAGTTGCAAAAACCTTGATACTGGAAAAAAGAGTAAATGTTCACTTATAGAAGTTTGGTTTAATCCAGACAAAAAAACTAAATTTCTATTTCTGGACCTAATTTTAATACTTTTAAACCCAAATTACCAGTTTTTTTTTAATTAAAGTGTCAATACAACTTGATATTTCGTGTGTTACCGATTGAAGTTATTTTACAAGTTGCTTAAATTAACTAAAGGTCTTTCTGTCTGAATTTAGACTTTAAAGAAACATCACTTGAAAATCCTTAGTTTCTTCTGGTTTTGAAGATATTTCCGTCCTGTTCAGAAAACTGCACAAACAAAGCTCACTTTAGTTAAAGCAGCAAAGGAGACATCAGTTCACCGTCTAGTTCAGTAACTGAAACTCTTAATAACAAGCTCAAAATGTCTTCAACAGCTGGAACTGAGCTCTCAGGTGAATCCAGGTCGAAGCTGAGAAAATCTATTAAAACTTGGATGTTTATCAGTGAGAGGTTCTGATTATAGAGAAGCTGTGTGAGTCCTTCTCTACACTATCGCCTGCTCCTGCTGACAAGTTACAACAAATCCACTGCTCCTCATGTTTCTTTCAGTTCGTATACTGCATCGTGTTTTGAGTCTGAACAAACTCCACATCTGTGACCGAGTCTCGGTGCCAAACTGTCAGGGACCCGGCTGCTTCATTGGAAACAGATCCGTCCTCCCTGAAGTCGGCCGGAGGGGAAGAGAGTTTCATTAAAGAAGAAGCAGCGCCTCCGGTTTCATCGACAGACAGTGACTGAGTTCGCTCGCAGCGTAATTGTCGAGCGAGTATTTAGTTTTGCAGCGTAGCATCTCAATTACACACACACACACTTGTACTTACATACCAGGACATAAGAGTTAGCACTACTAGGAAGGAGGAAGAAGAAACACAAAAAAAGGAAGATGCATCAACAATAGAAGTTGTCGTTCATGTTGAATTGACGAATCTGTCGGTTTACTTACACAACGCTCAGTTGTTCTGTCTTTGTCGTGTTGTGTGATTAAAGCGGCTCTGAGCTCGCTCCTCATGGTGAAACCACGCTCGGGCTGTAGCGACTTGTAGAAGCCATCTGCCGCCGCACGAGCGCCAGGCGCCAGGGGGGGGGGGATTCAGTCCGACATCCTGCGGCACCTGTGGCCCGTGCGACTTAAAGCAGAAAACCTGCGGCTCCTTGTTTGCTGATGCTTGAAACGTATTGAAACCCTGAGCAGTAAATTATCAAATCACTCGTCGGTTAGAGAAACCAGAATTTCTTCTGCGCCTCCCGAGCTTTCTCTCCACGCATGCTTTTCATCTGCTGGAGCATGATGGGGGGGGGGGGGGGGATTGATCGGCGCTGACGGATGGAGCCGAGGCGCCCGGCCGGAGGATTTATGAGTCCAAAACTCTCCGTCTTTGCCCGGAGCGAATCTCATTCAGCACGCTGGTCACGGGTCCAAATCCAAGTCGGCTGAATTACAGGTTTTCTCCCGAGTCTGCATTGATTCACGTTGATTACACTCAGGTACTGTACGCTCACATGTTGATTCCACTCAGGTACTGTACGCTCACACGTTGATTACACTCAGGTACTGTACGCTCACACGTTGATTACACTCAGGTACTGTACGCTCACACTTTGATTACACTCAGGTACTGTACGCTCACACGGTACCTGACACTCAGGTACTGTACGCTCACACGGTACCTGATTACACTCAGGTACTGTACGCTCACACGGTACCTGATTACACTCAGGTACTGTACGCTCCCACGTTGATTACACTCAGGTACTGTACGCTCACACGTTGATTACACTCAGGTACTGTACGCTCACACGTTGAGTACACTCAGGTACTGTACACTCACACACGCTCAGACTGCAGAGATCCTTCATATCCGTTCATCTGAGGAGGATTGACTGAGACTCTGTTCTAACACGGTAACATGTGCTCACACCTGAGAGCAGCTCAGTCGACCCAGATGAGCTCAAAGTGTAAATCACAGGTCGTGAAAGGTAAACGAAGTCTGCTCACGCTCATTCAGAGCGTTAGAGACGTAACCACGGCGACGGGGACGCGGCACAGAGACCGATAATTCAACTCTGACAACACAAGCAACACTTTCCTTTACTAAGGGGAAACACATGCATGAAGGTCAATCTCACGTGCAACACACAGGTGTGTAGTGTTAGGGCCCGATCACACGTACGCCAACGCAAAGCTAACTTCAAAGGTCAAAGTTTAACTCCACGGGAAGCCACTCCTTCCTTCTGTTGAGCAAACAGCCGTCCGATAAGAACGACTCAACATGATGATTTTTCATTTGGTCCGTGTGCAGCCTGATAACATGGAGGAGGCAGCGTTTATGACCAGAGTGCAGCTGGCCACTAGGGGGCGATACAGATGTTTGGTCTTCAGTTTCGAGAGCTGTTATAGCGTCTCTCTTTATTTACAGTCTACTGTAAGAAACAATTTGAAATGTCTCATTGAAATAATCACGTATTCCATGTTTTATAATATTTACAGAAACCTTAAAGAATATATTTGTATAGAACATGAATCTCTATGTTTTGCATTAAAAAGCACAATATCCTCCTCAACCTGATCATTGATCATCTACGTATGAACCTGATGTCAGGAATGCGTCTCCATCTTCTCCTTCAGTCTTTTCTCCTCTGAATCCAACTCACGATCTTTAGTCGGTTTCAGAGAGAAAAACCTTGTTGCTGTTGATTGTCTCTGCGATGGCGTCATAAATAATTTATCACGTTGCAGCGTGTGCTGAGAAAATCTATAATCCTATAGCCCTGAGCCTCATTTACACGTAAACAGTGAAGTCAGAGCGACACTGACGGCCGAGGACTCGGCTCCTTTGTATCATATCTCTATTCAACATTTATATGACAAGTTTAAGGGGGTTTTGAAGATATACAATATTCATAAAAGATTCTTACTGACACTTACTTCTCTGCCAAGGCCGAACAAATGTCCACTTGGAAAAAGGAAGTTGGTGATAAGAATCGGAACAAATGTCACAAACTTGCATCTCGCCATAAATAGGTTTAAATACACTGTTGGGACATGGTTTTTATGCAAAAAGCAGGCCTGTATTGGAAGTCAAAACCTGAGAGCACATGGCCTTTGTCTTGAAAAAGCCACATGCCGCATGGACTGGAGCGAACTCATCTCCCAGAGTGCAATGTGTTCTCTTTGTCCTGAGAAGGTCAAAGAAACTCAGTCTCCCAGGGGGCTACAGGTTCCTTTTGTTTCAGCAAAGTCACACCTAGGTGCCATGAGCCACCCAAGATCGACTCCAATTGGTCACTCTGGTCATATGACCTGGGGGTCACTCGGCCTATTTAAGAGCAGGCCTCCCCAAACTCTCTCTCTTTCTCCAATCCCTCCGAGAGCGGAGGGCTGCTCCTCTCTTTGCTCCATTCCCTCTGAGGGCCCAAGGCCGCTCCAGCCGCCTCTCTTGCAACTCCAAAGGAAGGGGGTCCAGGCTGCTTCACCCTCTTCCTCCACCGACCACCACTGAGGACAGCGGGCTGCGGGCCTTTCCTCCTGCATCGGCAAGTGGAGAAACCTGATTTCTCCAGCTCAAATCTTCTCTATCCAACAACCGGAGGTCAAAGGTCGAGCTTCCAGCTCATCTCTCAAGGAAACCTCCACGCATCTCAAGCTTCTTCTAAACTCCTTGCAGCGACTCGGTGTCCTGCAGGTAAGAACTACAGCTTCAATAAGCAACTGAACTGCACAGCTCAACAGAACCGCGGAAGCAGAGGCCACACGAACCAGAGACTTCACACAAAGCCATGGCGAACGACGAACTGCACAGCAACTTTCTTCCTTTCTGAGGACGGGTAACACTGGGCTTAATAATGAGACTAGAATTAAGCAAGACTGTTTATTTGATTCTGTGTGGTGTTTAAAGTTTGATATATGTGGTGTTATTGTGGTTACAAGCTAAATGAAAGTTAATGTGAGTTAAGCTCTACACAGACCCTGCCATTTTCTAATTAGCATTCTCACAGACACTGCATATCACTACCTTCGTACCCAATCCCCCACTCCAGAAGAAAGGGGGGGGGGGGACTGCTATCTTAGGGGGGTCAAACCACCATCTTAAAAGATCACAGGAAGGTGTGATTCTCTTTGTTTAACTACCAGAGAGACCCTCTACCACACACACACTCACATACACACACTCACATACACATCTTTTTTTTAGTTAGTATTTTGTTTAGTAATTGGTGTTTTTCATACTTATTATGTTTATAATAAATGTTTTCTTTTAACCTTGTCCTGTCATTAATGTTGCATAAGTGAAGTTTGCCAACGGTTACACTGTCAAGAACTCTATAAACCTTAACTGTTCATTATATAATCTTTAATAGTAAATATTGAGATTTCTAATTGAACTAGATCTAAATGAGACTGATCTTAATCAATAAATTGGCTATCGTTTCCCTTCTATGAAGGGTGGTGCCCCGCGAGAACTTAGTCAAACTAAAGTTATGATTTAATATTAATATTTTCAATATTGATGTTTTATTTTTCTGTTTTTGATAACCAAATTTATTGAACACCTAAAGGCACACTAGCTTATGGTATAACTCCTAACCATTATTGCACAACAACACAGACTGACATTTTGATAACAAACTAAAGTATTTTTCACGCGGAGCAGATTTCATGTCGATGCAAATCTGACAAAAGAAACGTGACAGACTCCAGCTCTGTTCTGATCCTTGAATCTTTCATGGCTGTGAAGCCTCTGCACTCAAAACCGTCTTCGTTGTGTCCTCGCTCTCGACCCGATGACGCACAAGACGTCCAGATCCACACTGACACACGAGAAATTCATGTTTTCACCTTCTGGATTCCAAAGGAAAATCTGTCAATCTGCATAATACTCCTGTTACACGTTGTATTTCATATTTCACCTACATGAAGTAGACTTTTAAAATCCAATCGTGTCCAGGGAGGAACGAGTCACGCTGGTGAAATCCAGACGGTTCCAGCTTGAGATTTATTTGAGTTGCATAAGCAAACAACATCCCGTCCTTCCAGTGGAGGTGGATTCGTCTCCATCAGATTGAATAAGCTTCACCTGCTTGTTTTTTATCAGTGGCTGAACACGAACGGCCGATTACAAGGTTCGATCCCCGGCTCTTATTGTCCACATGTGTAAGTCTCCTCAAAGCCGTACTCTGACTAATTGCTCCCGGTGTTTATTCCTTCTCATGGACGCTTGCCACCATCGATGTGTGAGAAGCTGAATGAGCAGAGAGTTACAAAGCACTTTGGATCAAACCAGCTTGTGAACACAGGTCAGTTTATTTGGTTCATCTAACTAAAGCAGATGCAGTATAATAAAAACCTCCTGCAGTGAAACCGTGGTGAAGGTCACAGTGTTCACTTCTCCTCAGTGTCGGTGTTTCTGTTCTTTATTAAACCACATTAGGCTGAACTCTCTTCCTTTAAGTGTCATTAATCAAACTGGAGTTTTTTTACAATGTTATACAAGTAAAACATAATTTCAGAGACAAGGGGAGAAAGAGGAATTGTGGGAAAGTGTGTCACTGTGTGTCCAGTGGACGTGAAGGTGAAAATCCTCATGTGATGTTAATTGATCTGTGACACGGTGATTAACGACTTCTTCAGGTCACTAACGAGATGGAGGAGAGGGAGAGTTTCTGCTGCGGCTTTTTAATTGGTTCAGTTCAAGTGGTGTAATCACCAGTGACCGATCAACACCTGAGAGGAAACGGATGTTTCTGGTTTTAAGACTCGACACGTAGAAGCTGAAGCAGCTGGAGGAAATGGGAATATTTTTGCATTGTTTCAGTTTCCAGGTTTAAAGAAGTGTTTGCTCCAATAGACCGAGGTACGTTTTCTCTTGTTTGGTGGTCGTGTCCGAGGTGTCGTCCAATCAGCAGCGACCTGTATATGAACCCTAGTGTATTAAAGAGCCGGCGACACAAAGGATTGTAAAGTTTGAAGATGTTAGAAGCTGCTTTTCCAAACTCAAGTGATAAACCTCCATGATTTCTTCCACAAGAATGAAAAGAATGACCTTAACGCTTGTGTTCATCATTTACTTTTAAATAAAGGTTTTGCTACGTCAGTGGAACAAGTATAAAGTGACATTATGAGATATATTCAGGTAAAGTAGAAGTACCTCAAAACGGTGCTGAAGGAGTACAGTACTTGAGTAAATAGTACTTAGTTACTTTTCGCTGCTGCTTGAAGGATCCACAGTTTAGATCAACGTAGAAAAACCTTGATAAAATCATTCGTGACTGATTCAAATGACCGAGAGGAAGAGGAACTCCAGAGTCGCTCTTCATCAGAGTTCTCATCTTCACCCGCTGAGACGTCAGGTTTCCATCGAGGAGCAGAAATGAGAAACAGGACCCGGCAGCCGGCTGACGCTCATCTCATCCTGATGACATTTCTATAGATCTGAGCTGTTTGGGATTCGATGTGGTGAATAAGCATGTTAGTGATGCTGGTATTCTCGGGGTTTCGAGTCTAAAGTGATTATGAAGGATCGACTCTGAGGAGAATCAGCCTCTGTTTGCTTCACTCTGAGCTCTGACATGTTTTCTACAGAAAGGCTTTTTGTGATTCCTCCGCCAGGTCTGTCTGTACGAAGAGGAACCAGACGTACATCCGATAGAAATCTCCCTCATTTTCATTTAGGAGCCTTTCAGGATTCAGTCTGAATAACTACTTTAATAAAAGGATTTGATCTAAAATGATTCTCACAGTATCTGAGGATTGATCGACGATAAGAAAACGACGGAAGCTTGACACCTTTAACGTCACAAACACTTTTCTGTTGCTCTTTAATATTTATTCTTTTAAACCTTTGATTTCCAGGGAAAATGTGAATCTTTCCGCCTCCACAGCAGCTGAGTCAGCAAATCTCAGAGTCAAGTCTGAAATATTAAGAGATAAACACGGCTGAGAAAAACAGAGAAAGAGGGTTTTGTCCACGTTTCATTCACAACATATCAACACATTTTCCTGGAAGGTGGATTAACGTTTCCTGAGTCAGAACAAAGATGATGATTCTTTAATCAAATCAAAATGAGAGAAAAGACAAAGACATTCTCAGACGTACGATGGCGAGGTGGCAGAGCGGCGGTGCCACACGCACGGTGTTAGAGAGCTCAATGGACATTTTCAAACAAAAAGAAGTGTTTTAATTTGCTCTAATCCTCGTGAGGGGAACGAACATCTTTAAGAAACTGGGCCAGGATGAAGTGAATTCATTTCCCTGTGAGTTCAATGGAGTGTTTTGACTCTGCTGTCGAAACGTTCCACATGATGAATGTGCAGCTTTAGGATTAGCTCCTGGTTGTGTGATGCTTTTATTCATTAGGCACAGAAAACACACACACACACACACACAGATACACACACACACACACGCTGCTTCTGAACCCAGGTTGGTTTGTTTATCACATGATTCAGATAAAAACTGTGAGCTGCTCCAGTGAATTACTTTTTAAGAAAGTGCTGCTCCTCCTCCTTCGGATCGATATCAGCTGATTCTTGGATCCGATCTCTTTACTTTATGAACTCAAGGTTGAACTTGGGTTGAACTACACGTGAAGAGCTTCAACAGTATTTCAGACGAGGTCGAACACGGACACTGCAGATTATTATCTCCGTGTAAAATATGCACATCGTGTTTTTACTGAGCTGATTCTCCTCCTGCTGACATTTAATAAACCCCCGGTCGCTGCTGCTGTAATGTCAGAGCTGCTCCTGACTCCTCGGACTTCACCTGCTGCAAAGAAACTCTCAACTCTCCTGATGCTCATTGGGTGGAGCAAACTGAGGAAGTCCTGAATGTCAGGGAAAGAGTTGGAGGAGGAGGAGGAAGGAGGAGGAAGAGGAGGAAGGAGGAAGGAGGAGGGAGGAAGGAGGAGGAAGGAGGAGGAGGAGGAATGAGGAGGAAGGAGAAGGAAGCAGGAGGAAGGAGGAAGGAGGAGGAAGGAGGAAGGAGGAGGAAGGAGGAAGGAGGAAGGAGGAAGGAGGAGGAGGATGATGAAGAAAGGAGGAAGGAGGAAGGAGGAGGAAGAAGGAGGAAAGAGGAGGAAGGAGGAGAGAGGAGAAAGGAGGAGGAAGGAGGAAGGAGGAAGGAGGAAGGAGGAAGGAGGAAGGAGGAAGAATGAAGAATGAGGAGGAAGGTGGAGGATATAAGAGGAAGGTAGAGGAAGGTGGAGGAAGGAGAAGGAAGGAGGAGGAAGGAAGAGGAAGGAGGAGGAGGAGGAAGGAGGAGGAGGAAGGAGGAGGAGGAAGGAGGAGGAAGGAGGAGGAAGGAGGAAGGAGGAAGGAGGAGGAAGGAGGAAGGAGGAAGGAGGAAGGAGGAAAGAGGAAGGAGGAAGAAGGAAGAAGGAGGAGGAAGGAGGAGGAAGGAAGAGGAAGGAGGAAGGAGGAAGGAGGAAGGAGGATGAAGGAAGGAGGAAGGGGGCAGAAGGAGGAGGAAGAAGGAGGAAAGAGGAGGAAGGAGGAGGAAGGAGGAGGAGGAGGAGGAAGGAGGAAAGAGGAGGAAGGAGGAGGAAGGAAGAGGAAGGAGGAGGGAGGAGAAAGGAGGAGAAAGGAGGAGGAGCAGGAACAGGAAGAGGACGAGGAGGAAGAGGAGCAGGAGGAGGAGGAGGAGGAGGACAAACATATAAAATAAGAGCTGACCTGGTTATTTCTCACACTGTTAAACTGTTTAATTAATATTCCTCACATTCAATTTAATTGTTCTAAACAGATTTACATACAAATATAAATACATACATTCAACAGTATTAGGTGTATTGTTTTTATTTTATAAATAATTCAAAGTTGTTTAACATTTAAGACCATTTAACAATTGAAAATATATCAATTTGGGGATTCAAACTTTAGTTCATTATAATAAAAGTAATTTACTGTATTTTTATGCCATTTACTCTAATTTTGGAAAAAGAATAAACAGTAAAATCCAGTATATTTCTGTGAGGTACTTTTAGTTTGACAGTGCAGACATGTACTTTATACTCTGTGATTTCAGGGAGAGAAAGAAAAGTGTCAGTATATATTTAGAGAGGGAGAAAGTTGGTCGTCATGTATTCAATTAGTGATGTTGACCTTTCTCTGTAAGGAATGTTCCAATTAGACGAGTTAACTTTAACCGCTGAAGAACAATCGGATGATGAAGAACGTTTGTGTTCCAGTTGATTCTGTCATGGAGTGAAACGTCAGCTTCTCCAGGTCGGAGACGTTTCAGTGTGAGGCAGGAATCTATCTGGAAAGTGAGAGTCTCTAACTACAGGGTCCTGATCTTTACAGGTACCAGGAGAAAGACACATGCATCATCCTCATCCTCCTCTTCATCATCTGTGGGAGCCTCACGTCACAGGATGTTGGAACCGAACCAACCTGCAGGTCAAAGGCAGAAGCTATTTTCAGCCTTCATCATAAACTGCATCAGCGGAGAGAAGGACACTATGGATATTTCTCGACCTCCAGACTACGTGAGGTGCCGACACTGAGACAGACACACACACACACACATACACACACACACACACACACACACACACAGACACACACGCACACACACACACACACACACCAGCGCTCCTCCTCTGTTTCCTGTCTCAGTTTTGTTTTCAGCTGTAACCTTTGATCCCAGAGTCCAAACTTCAGCCTTGTTCTCGAATGTGTTCGTGTACGAAGTCAAATGTGATTCATTCTCCTCTTTCCTCCGGCCGCTGAGGTGACGTTCTCACAGTCGTAACGCACAACTGGAGAGAACACACACACACACACACATTTTGACATTTTGATGGAGCATCAAAGCTCAGATGTGTTGTTCTGCAGGATTCCTGCTCGGGTCAATTCAAAGCTCCGGGTGTTTTGTTTTGAAATGAAGTGATGATGAGATGAAGGCAGAGACGGCAGTGGACTCGTGTTCCTGGTGCAAGTTTAAATATTTAAACATCTCGTGCAAGTGGCGTGATGTGAAATCTGCTTTGCATTCAGTGTGGACGCAGCTTTACAGTGTAAAGGAAATGGATCTGGACAGAACCGCTCTGTCTGTCTCTGTCCACCTCAGGTTCTCTGATCAGTGCAGATGTTCTCATCATATTGAATTTGTGCCGATTAAAAATGACTAGAATTTCTCTGTCAAAAGAGCGACACCAATCAGTGAGCGCTCATTTATTCATCTCACTCGCTCCCTGCTCAGACCACTTTCTGTCCCGTGTCACAGAATGTTTTATACAAGTCTTTATGTTCTTCTCCAGCCGGAGTTTCAAGCTGAACGTCCGGACGTGTGACCGCCTCTTTGTATTCTCTCCTCCAGTCTCTCTCTCCAGTTGGTTTGTTGTCCGTCAGGCGGGCGAACGAGTGTGTTAGAGCCCAGAAGTCGATTCAGGTCCAATTTACCAACAGCAGCGTAAACAAGAATGAAGATGGCCGCCTGTCCGTCCACACGAGCGTCCTCTGCTGATTGGAGCTGCTGCTCGGCTGCTCTTTATTTACACCGAGAAAACAAAGTGCAGGAGAGAGAGGACACACACACACACACACACACACAAACACACACACACACACACACACACACACACACACACACACACACACACACACACACACACACACACACTATAAGAGAAACTGTAAACTAAAGCATGTGACTATTTTTTGATCAGACAAGTTTATGTTGGTTTTAATATCACATTTATTAACACGTTTATATAAGATCTACATTTATGGGTTGAACGCGGCTCATGACGCTACCTAGTGTTTCAAATGGTCTTGCAGTCAGTTAGCAAACGATTGGGAGGATGAATGTGTGTGTTTGTGTGTCTGTGTGTGTTCACGTTGTATGTCTGTGGGTAGGTAGGTGTCTTAGCTCCGCCTCCCAGCACTCATTCTAAAGTCAGTTATGAATTTCCAGGGCGACGCCTCAGATAAAACTTGGGGGTGGAGTTACTGACAATGAGGAAGGAACCAGACTCGTCTTCATCTCCTGCTGCGCTCAACAAGTCGAGGATTTGAATCTACGATGCAGGAAAAGCAAACGATAAACTCCCACAGTGACCGTTCCGTGGATGTGGGAAACAGGGATGTGGCTGCCATGCTAGAGCCTCCTGAAGGGGGCGCTGTGGGGTGACTGCACGTGGAGGAGAGTCGGCTCGAGAACAGAGGAAGGTTTTAATTTGCATAGAAAACAAACTAGTTTAGATTAAGATAATTGGCCGAAGATAGTTTCTCTTTGTTGGAGCCGAATCTACAACCGTCATCCTCTCCTGTGGGAGGAGGTGAAGAGAACATGTTAATTAATCCTCCTCCGTCAGCAGCGCCAGCGATGAAATCAGAAACGTGAGAAAGATCAGTGGTGAGAGGAGTGAATTCAGAATCAGCAACTGGAAATGTTTTGTCTGTTTTGTGGAGAAATGCACGACGGTGCAGAAACGCTGAATGAGGTGAGAAGAGAAACGACGGAGGGGAAGAAGGTAAATGGAGGTGAAGAGCAGGAGGGGAATTAGCTCTGCAGTATTTACTCTGAGCTGTAAATACACACAGAGCTTCTCAGTGGACACACAAACAACCTCAGACTGTAATCCTGTGTTTGATTAGTTATTGACCTGTTTATAAAATGCTAAAAATGAGCAGAAACTG
>NC_083654.1:21477658-21507658 GCF_963576545.1 Limanda limanda
TGGAGTTGTGGCAGCTCGTTAGAATCCAGGCAACAAGGTGCAATTAACCAGATCCAGTAAATCCGCCTCAGTGAGATGAGTTCACTGACGACTTATCAGCCAAATAAAACATTATAACAACACTAACATAATTACAATAGGACACACGAGTCCAGTATTTGCTTTATAATAAATAACTATTAGAACAAACACATTGAAATATGCCAAACCAGAGGAATAAACCATTTTGTGAATGTATGTGTGGATCAGGATCTCGGAGCAGATCCAGGAATTTTCTTTCACATTTTTTTTAACATTGTGAGATTTTTCAATTGCTTTTCATTTGATTTTACATTTAATGACATGAGATCCTCCAGTTCCCTTTCTTCTTTAATATCTCTGCTGCAGGAGATGAACAGTCCTGTGTAGGTTTGTGCAGCTTCAGGTGTTTTCTGAATTATAGTTCCATGACGCATCAGGGATATTGATTTTCTCCTGATGAGAGTAAGGCCATTGTCTAGCTAATGAGAATTTGTTGGGACTGAACCAAACGACCAACTCCTCGTTAAAACGACCTCATGTAGAAGAGGAAGCTGGTGACTGCAGTGGAAACGGCTTCTATCACTTCATCAGATTTGGACACAGATTTCAGATCAGCGTGTTGGACGCCTCTGTCCACCATCACATCCCAGACTGAGGGAACAGACCGTGATGTCTGATTGTTAACGAGCCTCTTCACTGATGAACCTCATTCTCCTGTAATTCGGCCCCAATCAGGATGTTTGTGAAGCTGAACGTCGGCTCTGTCGCTCCATGTGGAGGCTGCGGATCATGAAGGAATGAAGGGATGAGAAGGAGAGCAGGACATTAGAGTCAGAGAGAAACCACTTCTCCAGGATCCCAATCCGGTCGTGAAACTCTGCAGCAACAAATGAGCACAAATCCTTGAGTCCTGCAATATTCATGCAGTTTGCAACATGGCTGCAGCAGCGCACGGAATTTAAAACAGGTTTTTGTGAGTAAACAGAAACTAATGTCTTTTATATTGAGAACCACAAACTGTAAAGATGTTTTCTTCTCAAGTAAAAGTACGTTAGAGGAGAACTTGATCTTTAAATGATGTTTAACTTTAGATGCAAAGGGAACGATCCAGATGTTGAATGTGATCTGTACTTTATCGGTTAAAGGCTGAAACTTCTTCTGGATTCCGGTGGCCTCAGTGTGGCTCAGGAGGTTGAGCGGGTTGTCACCTGATCCCAATCCAAACTGGAATGCGAAAGCGGCCATTTTGTGCCGATGACGGGTTCAGTGTTGCGTCCATCTCTGCACAGTTTTTAACTTTGAGGACGTGAGAATGTTTTTAACAGTTTAATTTCCTTTTGATTTGAGCCACTTTAAAACGGTAATTATTAGGGATGGGGGGAAAAATCGATTCTGTTACAAATGGCGATTCTTGTGAATGACGATTTTAATCGCCATGCTGCCTTTCAAATCGATTTTTTTAAACATATTTATTGGTTTATACCGGGGGGGATATATGGGGGGGCAACATCACCCCAGAGCATGTTGACCAGCTCTTGTTTTTGCACAAGAATCTAAACATACCCAAGCACTAGTTTTGCATCGCCTACATGCAAACAACAATAGCCGACTTTTGGTTTATTTCAAAGTTTATATTTTAAGTAAACTTTTATTCATTCTATTTCATTTTCTCTATTGGCTGCCCGGCAGTCATTAAGTTAATGTTAATATTTGAAATAAAACTTGTAAAGCTCTAAGTGAATTTGACTGTGTTGTATTTGAAGATAGGATTCAACATTTTTCCATGGTCCAGTATTTAAAAAAAAAAAAAATAACCAAAAGAAATCCCAGGAAATCGTAATATCGAATCGCAATACTTACAGAAATCGCAATACATATCGGATCGCCACCTAAGTATCGTGATAGTATCGTATCGGGAGGTCCCTGCTGATTCCCGTCCCTAGTAATTATGTTTGAACACAGTTATTTGATCCAATCAGAGAATATTACTGACCTTTCCACTGGGCTCACTCTGGGGTTTACCTCAGAATAAAGGGATTTGATTGAGTTTCAAACTGTGATGTCATGAATAAGAAGTTTTCCACTGCGGCGACTCGGCTCGACTCAGAGAACAGAACAGGTTGTAGAATCATCTTTTATAAAGTGTGGAGCCGACGGGCGGAGCAGCAGCTGGCGGCTCGTTAGACGACCGCTCGTGATTTACGTGTTCGCTCGAGTTCAGCGTCTGTTATCAACCACCTGTAGGAGGAGAAGATGGAGAGAACGTGGAATGGAAGGAGACAGGGGGAGGAGATGAAGGAGGAGGGGGAGGGAGGAAAGGAAAGGACGTGTGAGGAGCAGAGGGAAGGAGATGAAGGAGGAGAGGGAAGGAGCAGAGGGAAGTAGATAAAGGAGGAGAGGGAGGGAGCAGAAGAAAGGACGTGTGAGGAGGAGAGGGAAGGAGATGAAGGAGGAGAGGGAGGGAGCAAAGAAAAGGACGTGTGAGGAGCAGAGGGAAGGAGACGGGGAAGGAGATGAAAGAGGAGAGGAAGGAGGAGAGGGAGGAAGCAGAGGGAAGTAGATAAAGGAGGAGAGGGAAGTAGATGAAGGAGGAGAGAGAGGGAGCAGAGGAAAGGACGTGTGAGGAGCAGAGGGAAGGAGATGAAGGAGGAGAGGGAGGGAGCAGAGGAAAGGAAGTGTGAGGGGGAGAGGGAAGGAGACGGGGAAGGAGATGAAAGAGGAGAGGAAGGAGGAGAGGGAGGGACGTGTGAGGAGCAGAGGGAAGGAGATGAAGGAGGAGAGGGAGGGAGCAGAGGAAAGGAAGTGTGAGGGGGAGAGGGAAGGAGACGGGGAAGGAGATGAAAGAGGAGAGGAAGGAGGAGAGGGAGGGACGCGTGAGGAGGAGAGGGAAGGAGATGAAGGAGGAGAGGGAGGGAGCAGAAGAGAGGACGTGCAAGGAGGAGAGGGAAGGAGATGAAGGAGGAGAGGGAAGGAGATGAAGGAGGAGAGGGAGGGAGATGAAGGAGGAGAGGGAGGAGATGAAGGAGGAGAGGACGTGTGAGGAGGAGAGGGAAGGAGATGAAGGAGGAGAGGGAGGAGATGAAGGAGGAGAGGACGTGTGAGGAGGAGAGGGAAGGAAGTGTGAGCAGAGGAGGAATCACAGTGTGAGACCCGAGACAGCAGAGACACAGGGAGACTCTCTCTCTCTCTCTCTCTCTCTCTCTCTCTCTCTCTCTCTCTCTCTCTCTCTCTCTCTCTCTCTCTCTCTCTCTCTCTCTCTCTCTCTCTCTCTCTCTCTCTCTCTCTGTCTCTCTCGCCCTTTGTCTCCGTCTCTTAACCACAATCTGATTGTGACACAAACATTCATTCATATAATCCTGTACGTGTGTGTGTGTGTGTGTGTGTGTGTGTGTGTGTGTGTGTGTGTGTGTGGGGGGGGGGGGGTAGTGACATCATTCCCAGGCTCAGTGACTTCAGCCATCTTGGGGACGTTTCTCCAGGAAACAACTTTACTCTCGTTTCCTTTTCTTCCTTCATGTTTGTTGAGCTTCCTCTTTTCTTTGACATTACTTCCTCATTTCTTTCCCTTCTTTAGTTTAATTCTTCACTTTTCCTTCCTTCCTTCCTTCCTTCCTTCCTTCCTTCCTTCCTTCCTTCCTTCCTTCCTTCCTTCCTTCCTTCCTTCCTTCCTTCCTTCCTTCCTTCCTTCCTTCCTTCCTTCCTTCCTTCCTTCCTTCCTTCCTTCCTTCCTTCCTTCCTTCCTTCCTTCCTTCCTTCCTTCCTTCCTTCCTCAAATCATTCATGTATTCCTCCTCCTTCCTTTCATCTCAATTCCTCTCTTCCTCTCATTTCCTCTTCCTTTTAATCTCCCATTCCCTTTCTTCTTCCTCCTTCTTGGCACACTCATCTTCCCTTCCTTCCTCCCGGCCTTCACTCCCACCTTCTCTCCTTCCTTACTCTTTCCTTTTCTTATCTTCTTCCTACTTCCCATCCCTCCTTTCTCTCTCCTTGGTTCCCTGCGCCCATTTATCCTCCCTTCATCCCCTTTTCTTTACTCCGTTGATGCTCCTGTCTTTTACATTTTCTTTATTACCTTACTGCCTCCATTTGCATATACTTATTTACTCCCCTTACTTCATCCCTCCATCATTTTCTCTTTCAACTGCTATCCTCTAATCCTTCCTTAAGTCTACACTCCCTCTCCCCTCCTCCTTATCCTATCCCCTTCTTTCCTTTCCTCCCTTTCTACATTTGATCCCTATCTGCTCCTTTCCTCCACATCTCACATTACACCTCTCCTTCCCTCCGTTATTCATGTCTTCTCCTCTTCCTCATCCCCCCCACCCCTCCCTCTTGCAGCCACAACATTCATATCTGCTGACTTTTTTCCTTCTCCTCCTCTTTATCGCTCCATCGGCCTCTGTGAGCGGCTGCCTGAGAACAAGGAGATGAATGGAACCGCATTTATCCCAAGGTGTGTTTCATCAAGAGAGGACATGACACCCCCATCTCCTGTGCCCCGCCCATCAGACACACACACACACACAGACAGACACACACACACACACACACACACACACACACACTCTGACCGTTGTCAGATCGGGAGCGATTGGTGATGAGGAGGAGGAGTCAAGGACAGAGAGAGGAAGCAGAGAGAGAATAGAACGAGTTATGGTGATGAGGGAAGGGAGGAGTGGACAAGGAGAGGAAGGTAGGAGATAAGGAGTCAGGGAGGAGAGAGCAAACAACAGATGGTAAAGAGGAGGAAAAAAACAATTTGCAGAAGATGAGCGTTTATTGGATTTGTTTGCCGACTCGTCTTTAAGTTATTTTGTTTAACATCAGTTCATTGATTCCAGGTCCAATATGAACTCTTGTTTACTTGGATAAATGTAGAATTCACCTTTAGCTCAGTGGAGAGTGTGTGTCTGTGTGTGTGTGTGTGTGTGTGTGTGTGTGTGTGTGTGTGTGTGTGTGTGTGTGTGTGTGTGTGTGTGTGTGTGTTTGTGTGTGTGTGTGTGTGCCCGGCGCTGGACAGGTTCTGTGTTTCTATCTGAGCTTGTCCCTGATGCATCTGGAGAAACGATGCTGACGAGAACAGAAATCTGAGACCGAAGCAATTGAGCTGGAATAAGTCAATTAATCTAATAAATTAATAATTTAGTCTGTAAAATGTCAGAAAACGTCTCCATGTGTCTTGTTTTGTCCAAACTACAAATACACTGCGGCTAATATGATATAAAAAGGAAAATCCGCTGTAAAAATATTTGAGAAATAATACTAAATTGAATGTTTAAATATGATTATGAAGTTGAAAGCTGGCTTTCCACACGTGTTTTTTTTGTCCTATTTTCACTTCACTAAAACCATAATCTCTGTGCTAAAAATAATCAAACTGCATAAGAACACGTTTTTTCCTGATTATGTTTATTAGCGAACAACTTATCTTTGTCACGTGACTTGAAGGAACATTAATCTGGGACATGGTGGCGAAATGATTTTCACTTCCTGTCACCGTCTGTTTGACTCTGCGACCTTCCTCTGATCGTGAAGCTGAAGATTTGAAAGGTGTGTGTGTGTGTGTATGTGTGTGTGTGTGTGTGTGTGTGTGTGTGTGTGTGTGTGTGTTAGTGTCTGTCTGTGTGTGTGTGTCTGTGTGTGTGTGTGTCTGTGTGTGTGTGTCTGTGTGTGTGCCTGACGCTGGACAGGTTCTGTGTTTCTATCTGAGCTTGTCACTGATGCATCTGGAGAAACGATGCTGACGAGAACAGAAATCTCTGAGACCAAAGCAATCGAGCTGGGAACCCCCCCGAGCTCCTCAGACCTGATTAACATTAGGAATCTGTTTTTTGTGTAGATTTATTTGAGGAGATGGAGAAAGTTTTGCTTCTCAGCAGAACAACAGTATTTTGATGACTTTTCATTTTACTGAGTCGGCTCTAGTCGGGGTAACAAACCCCCCCCCCTCTCCCCCCCCCCTCGCTCTATTCTCGTTCTCCTTTGATGCAGCACAACGCTGCGTCCTGTTGCCGACTCGGCAAAACCTGTGTTTGTCTAAAAGCGTCTGTTCTTATTTTATTATTCTCTTATCTGACAACCTGCTCTGTTGCTGGTAAAAATCTCCCAATTCCCCAGTTTCCCATTTCACTCGATGGTCGATCTCGGGTCCAAGTTCAGATTAATGGAAAAACATAAAGTACAATTGTTTTGTTTGACGGAACCCAGAAGTCCAAATCGACTTCTCCACTTTCCCTCGGATATGAAAAATACTTCACTTTCCAAAAGTCTCTCAGTCTGATAGGAGATGAATCTGTGTTCAGTCTTCTTTTCCTATAGTAGCAGAATCTTATATTTACATACATACATTATATTACACCGTCATTTAAAATCAAATATATACATTTATTACAGAAGCTTCAAAGTGTTTTTATTGGTTATTATATATAACAAACATACTTTAGATCATCATCACACCATTCTGCTTTATTTGGTTTAGTTTATTTTCCCATCTGAACTCTACTGTATAAAGAAAACAACTCTTAACGTATAGTAACTGCACGTTTACCCCCTGTGGTGAGAGGAGGATTCACCATCTTAGTTATAACTTCGAATGTAAATATGTTGATATTCAAATCCCCAAATCAGTTTCTTTCCAGTAATTTCACGTCCTCTTAATCTTTCTATCAGTCCACTGATACTTGAGTTTTAATTACGAGCTGCACAGATGCTGCAGATGTGAGAACAAGCTCCTCAGAGATCAGGAGGTTTCTCTGCAGGAACACGTGGAAACATGTTCAGCTTTCTGACATTTCAACAGACGGAGGTGGAGAAATAGAAGCGGCTGATATGCAGCAACATTTCTGAGCCAGACTCGAAAACCAGGACATCCCATTTACACGCTGAGACAGAAACCAACGAGCAGTCACAGCTGCTGCAGAGTCTGAAAACAAAGATCGGCTGCAACACGTCAAACGTCCTCGGAGGAGAAAGAGTCTCCGAGCGCAGGAGGAGGAGGAGGAGGAGGAGGAGGAGGAGGAGGAGGAGGAGGAGGAGGAGGAGGAGGAGGAGGAGGAGGAGGAGGAGGAGCAGGAGGAGGAGGAGGAGGAGGAGGAGGAGGAAGAGGAGGAGGAGAAAGAGTCTCCGAGCACCGGGAGGAGGAGCTGCTCCTCATCTGGTTTTTCTTAGCGTCCCGGTCAGGTGTCGTGCTAATCCCTCACTTGGGATTATCCCAGCAGCTCCATCAGAGGAGGAGGAGGAGCATGAGGAGGAGGAGGAGGAGGAGCAGTAGGAGGAGGAGGAGGAGGATGATGAGGAGGAGGAGGAGACGAAGGGGGAGAAACAAAAGGACATTCAGAGAAACATTCTGGAATGGAAGCAAACTAACCGGGGCTCAATGTAAATCAGAGGATTCATGTGACTGGAGCCCTATGGGGGGAGGAGGGGAGGAGGGGAGGGAAGGGAGGGGAGGGAGGGAAGGGAGGGGAGGGATTTGCACCTGTAACCTCACCTTGTCTCAAGGCCAATGGGGAGCAGAAGAGAGAGAGTGAGTGAGGAGGAAAGGATGAAGAGGAGAGAAAGGAGGGGGCGAGCTGCACCTGTGGCGTTGCATCACCTGAGGGTTGATTGTACTCTCTCTTTCTCTCTCTTTTCATCCCCTTCTCTTCCTCCACCTCTCTCCTCCCTTATTCCCTCGCTCCCTCCTCTCTCCCTCCTTACTCCCTCCTCTCTCTCTCCTCTATCCCTCTCTCCTCTCTTTCTCCTCTATCCCTCTCTCTCCCTCCTCTATCCCTCTCTATCCCTCCTCTCTCTCCCTCTCTCTCCCTCTCTCTCCCTCTCTCTATCCCTCCTCTCTCCCTCTCTCTCCCCCCTCTATCCCTCTCTCTCCCTCCTCTATCTCTCTCTCTCCCTCTCTCTCTCCGTCCTCTATACCTCTCTATCTCTCTCTCTCCCTCCTCTCTCCTTCTCTCTCCCTCCTCTATCCCTCTCTATCCCTCTCTATCCCTCTCTCTCCCTCCTCTCTCCCTCTCTCTCCCTCCTCTCTCCCTCCTCTCTCCCTCCTCTCTCCCTCCTCTATCCCTCTCTCTCCCTCCTCTATCCCTCTCTCCCTTCTCTATCCCTCTCTCTCCTTCCTCTCTCCCTCCTCTCTCCCTCCTCTATCCCTCTCTCTCTCCCTCTCTCTCCCTCTCTCTCCCTCCTCTCTCCCTCCCCTCTCCCCCCTCTCTCCCTCTCTCTCTCCCTCCTCCTCCTCCGCTGGTCGCCTGCAGCCTGGTTTCTCCTCTCCTCAGGTCCTGGTGGTGAATAATGTTCCAGGAGCTTTGGAGCAGGAGGTGATTTCTGATCTGCTGTGTCCGTGTCAGTCTGTTTGGATCCTCGCCGCTCGCCCCTCGCCGCTCGCCGCTCGCCGCTCGCCGCTCGTCAGGCGGCAGCGACGACTGCCCGGTGAATGCGATGGAGTCAATTAGGCCGAGTTTGAATCCCTGCAAAGGCTGAATGACTCACCCTCTCCTCTCTGGTTAAAGACTGCTGCCGAGGTGCAGGCACGCAAGGCACTTAGCCTCCAGCTGCTCGGTGTCTCTCTCTCTCTCTCTCTCTCTCTCTCTTCTGTGGGCGTGGACAGGAGAACGTTCAGAACCACACGATCTCTCACCATCTTCAGGTCCAAACTCTCCTCGTTTCAGAGGCTAAACACTCGTGGAATCTGTCTCACATCGTGTTTTTCAAACCTTCAGAATCCAAACTGACTCAGCGACCCGGGGCTGACACTAATTATTCAGTGTTTCCAGCCTATTGTTCGTTTTTTCTGTAGCTAGAATAACTGTTTTGACTCGACACTGACGGACTCGGTGCTATTAGAGAGACAAATTATGCAGAGGTTAAAATGTTAAAATGTCCCGTGCTGAATTTAGATGGGACACGTTCAAGATTCAAGATTTTTTTTTGTCAAATGAACAGAGATAACATGAAGCAGTCACTGTCAATGAAATGCTTGGGTCACACACTCTTTTTAAGCAATGCTCAGTAATTTCAACCCAAAAAAATAAAATAAAAATAGAAATAGTATAAAATAGAATAAAAAAGAATAAAATATAATAACAATGAAATAGAATATCAAAAATTTTAAATAGAAAATAAAATATATACATCTAAATATATATCTTTACAGATGAATGTTCAGTTTGTGCAGTAGTGCAAATATTCAAATAGGCTTATATGGTGCTGGTGCAAATATTCCAGGGTGCTGGTTTGAAAACTCCATTAAATCTCACCCGTCCAAACATTTCTCTGGTTCAGGCTCATGTCCCGTTTCCTCAGGGATCATGAAGCGCTGCTGTACGTCGACTCCAGGGGAAGGAATGTGTTGATAGGAGAGAAAGCAAACATGCAGAGTTCAGGAAGGAGCAGCAGGAAGTCTGAGTGTGAAGCTGCTCTGGTTTCTCTCGGCTGTCAGAGCTGGTTTCACGTTCCCATCACTCACCTGAGGAACGCTCGGCTCCTCCTGGAGGGTTTTAAATCTGGTTCCATACTTCAGATGCTGAGAGGAAACGTCAGCTCGGGCTTGATGGTTTTGCTTCGGTGGAATAAAACATTTCTTTGGTCTGATGCAGTGAAGGTGATCCAGCGTGTTTACAAAAAGAAAACCTACATTCTCCGATTCTATATCGATGATGCACAATTGTACATTCCTGTTTATCTAGATGACAGTAAGTCACTCACAGCTCAAGATCAAATCAAAAACAGCAAAGTAACTCTTCTTTGTGTTGTATTGCAAAACTATTGACAAATGTCAGTCTCAATCTGTCTGTGTGTAACCAGATTTGAAACTGTTCAAATATGTATTTAGATTTGAAAGTGTATTTATATCTGTAAATGTGACGACAGATCTGTAAACACAAGCACGGAGATTAAGTGTTTATTGGTTCAACAGCTGAAAATCTGTTTTCTTTCTACACGTGATTTCTGCTTCACTTGTTCTGTGACAGATCTGAAAACACGTGAGGAGACTTGTTTGTTTCCAGGAGCTGCAGCTCGACAACGAGTAGTAATAGTTGTAGTTCTCGTACTAGTGTGTCAGAAGAAACTCATAATTAGACATTTTCAAAATGACGGTTTAATACATCAGCTTCATTATATTCTGTGTTGAGACTGAAAGATAATAACAACTCACATTAAAGTAGAATAAAAACTCTCTTTCTTCACCACCCAGCTGCTCTCGTGGTGTTTGTGTCATCAGAGGCGAAGAACGACTTTGACATTTGCTTCACACGCAGCTTCAGTGGATCCACAGGATCACACGTGTTGAGGCTCCGCCCACAGGAAGTGGATCCTCCAGCTGCTGGAGGAACAATGTGGATGCAGCTGTTTCATTTACCCTCTCGTGGAGGAAGAACCGCTGGTTGTGGTGTGATTTAATATCCGGAGCCTTCTACCTATAGGGCTGTTTCTGCACCTGCCCCCCCCCCCCTCTGCCCTCGGTCCTGCAGGCTAATGGGAAGATAAGCATCATTTGAGTGAGGAGATCTCTTTAGTTTTACCTAAATCCCTTCTAATTTGCTCGTTTTGCCTTCTTTGCTCTCGCCCTTTGTTCCCACTCGGCAGAGATGGAAAATCACGTCTAGTAATCAATCAGCTGTTTGCACTTCAGAAACTTTCCTGCAGCTCTGCCCTTTATTTTTTCATGTAATTGCTGGATGGAAAATACAGATTCAAGGTTATTTTAATGTGCGTAGCTTTTTCCTGCTGCTGCTGTGACCCTGGTGTAAGAGGCTCCTTGTAATATCAGAGAATTAAAAGCTTATTATTCCGCTGCACCGGATGAGAGCGTCGGGTTTTCCACCTGAACGTGATGTTCCTGCTACTCCAGGATTTAAAGTCGACCGGTGAGCTGCTGCTTCTGAATCCCTGCGTCTGCACGGCTTCTGGGAGGTTCCTGTTTTTTGCAAAGCTCTTAATTGTTGTCTGATTGTTGCCTGTTGCTGTTTGGTGTGTTGCTCAGAGGAACCCTGGCAGTAGGAGCGGTGGCTTCACCAAACTGTGTCAACCAAAGATCCTGATTCTACATTTCTCTGTCCGAACACAACCTGTGAACTTAGGAAGAAGCAAGGTGTTTGGTTTTCAAGGTTCCAGAGTCTCCAGCGTTGATTCTCTGACCTCAGGTGAAAGTGACCTTGTGCGTTTGTGTGTGTTCAGTGTTTCCTGCGTCCTCAGGAGATCCAGTGGGATTGACTCTGTGTGAGAGGTAAATAATTCACAGGTTCTCAGTCCAGCGGAGCAGATCAGTAGCTTCAGGGCAGCTCCTCCATGACAACAGTGTTTGGACGGGAATTTAAAAACTGTGGAGGAAGATGGTTCTGTAAAATAACTCAAAACAATAGTGGTATGCAGTGTTTTCTAATTGGTCCCTGTAGAGATGATCTTTTATCAAAAAGGTGCAGATAAAAAAACCATTATGTGCTTTCAGCAGAAATTTACACTCAGAATAGATAGAAATGATAACAGAGGTGAAAACGTTCAGCAATTAACATCAATATTCATTAACTAATTTAAATGAGCTTTGCTATCAAGTAGCTTTAATGAGCTGAATGTGAATAAATGTGTAAAAACACTAATTCCATCGTTTCGCCTTCGTCTTTATTCTTACTCTGTTCGTTTGCAGAGTGGAAGTGACGTGTATTCTTGTCGGCCGAGAGGTCGCCGTGTTGTTGTAGAAGTTGATGATGAAGGGAAGGACCGCGGACCCAGTACTTACAAGTAAAATGATGTTTATTAAACAACAGCAGTACAGGTCAGGACGAGCTCTAGAGACTCGGAGAAATCACACAGCCAAATGGTGAAGTCTGAAGTCTCCCTGCAGGGCAAGAAGTTTTATAGGTTGGAGGTGGGACCCCAAACCTAGAGATAACATTACATCACACAACAGGGTCTTCAGCCTAAATAAGGGCATGTTTAGTATCTTGTAGTGTGAGGCGTCTTCATTGTACAGGTCAAAAGTATTCTCTGGGGGAGAGAGTTAACGCATACATTCCATACCCTCTGGGATAGTGTTTAACCAGTGTGAGAGTTTGAGAATCAACACTGAAGATGGTAACATGTCATCGTGGTTTATGACCATGTTCAAAAGAGTTATTTAGCTAAAATACACCACAGAAGCATTTCTCTGGATAGTTTGGACTTTGGGACGAATCACAACAAGTAGACACAGCGTTAACGACAGGACGTGTTTGTGTCAGATTCTTAATTTCGTTCCCTAAATCCCTTCGATGTGAAACCAACCAGTTCAGACTCTTTCTCAGGTGGGAAACCAGTCGTAGTGATTTCCTCTCAGCAAGAAAGATGCATCAAGTCTGTTGATCATTTGTGTTTTAACATCGTTCATATTTAATCGTCCCCTTTTCTCCATGTGTTGTTGCCCGAGCAACAGTTTTGTGTGCAGATGTTGTCACGACACAGTTGTTGCTTCAGTAAATCTGTGTAAACAGTCACGTATGAGATCCTTCCTCGTGTGGCCGAGGGTCGAGCACCAGACGTGATGATATAAACATCACGTCTGTGTACAGTTTCTCTTCTGTCTGCAGTCGCTGCTCGATTTTCCTCCGACTTGTTTTTCAAAGCTTCATGTCTGTGGCAGCCCCCCCCCTCGTCTCTAACAGGCAGCGACACCGAGTGACAACGGCAGACAGCACCGAGAACATCTCTGTCCCCAGATCCCCTTTGGGAAACCTCCTTATTTTGCCTTCACCTGTCCTCCTGTCCTCCCGTCCTCCTGTGGTCTGACGTGGTGTTCCCGCTCTTTTTACCCGTCTGAGCCTCACTTCCTGTTTTGGTCTGTCAGTCGTTATCTATCCCGTGGTTCTGCTGAGCTTGCACACGGCCTGTTGCTCCTCTGCACAGTTTCCAGTCTTAACGGCTCGTTTTCATTTGGCTCGACGCTCTCGACAGTTTGATCCTGCAGAAAGAATCCTGGTGATGTTTCACACCCGGAGGCCTGGATGTCAAACAGCTGCATTCTGATTCTGCAGAACTCCTGTGATGTGGTTTAATCCCGTGCACGTGTTAATTGAATTTTCAGCTTTCATGTCATCGTGTTGGCTCCCTTCCTTTTTCTCCGAGGCTAGCTTTGGTGCTAACAAGTAGTTTTTAGACTTAAGCTCTCCCTTCTCTGCATGTAAGAAAACATTCTGCTTTTTATATCTCAAAGTTTTTCTCTTCATCTATAGAAGAACAAACCCAGCCTAGTTCTATCATATCCAAAATCCCCAGAGGGACGTTAACGTGATTAAAAACATGATTAAAAGCTGCAGAACATTCATATTCTTCATGATTTGTATTCAGTAAGGAGACTACACTCTGTATCTGCCCATGCCCGCTGTGCGTTCTGTGTAACAACAAGTCTCGACTGACGCAACAGTTTCTCTCGTCATGAAAATGCAAAAATCACAGCGAGCTCTGTTTCCCAAACCCGCGTTCTCTGGTTTCCTGCTGAGATGTTAATCAGGAGAGTTAATTGAGAGCATTGTTGTGACAAAGCGCTGGAGATGCAGAGCAGATAAACCTCTCGTCTGCCAGCCTGGTCATCATTAGTGCTAATCTCGCTGGCGTGGTGCACCGGCATGGAAAGTGTGGGTCAGCATCACAAGCAGCACGTCGCTACCGCGGCTAATTGGCTCCAGTGAGCGTCGGGGGGGCAGCGGTACTTTTAGCTCCGCTGATTACACGGAGGGAAGCGGCGGAGGGACGACTCGTGAATGTTAAGCAGAAGGAAACAGTAAACGCATGAAATCTGTATGATCTCCACTCATCTCCTCCTCTCCTCACTCAGGCTGGATCTCCTGCTCCTCAGTGATGTTTGGTCACGATGACGGGAAACAGTTCATTTGGATTTAACTCACTGGAGAGAGTTGGTTCCACTCGAGCAACAGGATGTTCTCTTCCTTTTTTTTTTTTTTTTTTAACAATATTTTTTATTGAAGTTTCAAGTGCATATCAAACTTTATGCAGAATTTACAAACATTTTCATTTACATCCCCTCGAACAGCCACTCATTCACACAGACATACAACATATAAATAGATAAAATGGACAATGACAACAGACATCAAACTAATGGAGTAAAAAATAAAATAAATAAAAATAAAAATAAGAACAAAAAGGCAGGATCATTTCACAACCTGTTGTTCAGTCAGTGTTATCCGTTTCATTGGTCAAAAATGACATAAATGATTCCCAAATACAAGCAAACTCCTCCTGTTTACCTTTAACAATGTATGTCAATCTCTCCAGTCCAAGACAAGTCATCAACTCCTTCTTTTCATATTGCCAGTGATGGTGGTTCTACATTTTTCCAATATAGTGCAATCACTCTCCTTGCGTGGAGAAGTCCAAAGTCTGGATGTTCTCTTCTTGGTCACGTTCGACTCTTCTCTCACCTCTGGCTACTTTAAAATATCTTGAGATGTAGGTTACTATCTCCAGCTGCAGGTTGGAAAATAAAATCAACATCTCTGGAAAGTATTCTGAGGATATCTTTCCTCCGTTAAGTTTACTCCAGGATGGTTTCTCTCTTCTTATCTTTCAACCCTGAGGTCCTCATCTGCCCGGCTGCAGATTAGCACACAAGCTGCAGGGCTACAAGGGAACATGGATTGTCAATTTTCCCTGTTCTTCTTCTGAATGCTAATTAAATTACAGTAAAGACAACATGTAGTCAGAGTGCACGTTAATTATGATTTTCTCAAAGGTTTCTGGGATCTTTTGTAGTTTGTTCAATATCACGTTTATCCATAAATTCGGTTTTGGCGAAACATCTTTGTCAACGTCCCTCAAAACGTGTCCCTGTCTCCTCCGTACTTCAAACGTCCAATCTTTATTGACACCCTGTAAAGAAACAGGCTGAGGTCAGATCCCTGTGGTTTCAATAAACTCAACAGGAGTATTTGCCATTTTAGCCGTAAAGAAAAGCGCAGCGAGGATAACTACCGGCTGTGACTCGAAATGTCACGCTCTGTATCTCACTACCTCTTCTTCTTCTTCTTCTTCCTGAACTCCGACCTCTTGTTTACTCGGTCGTGATCTGTTTCTCTTCTCAGCGACTTCTCGTCTTCTCGCTCATTCCTCAGCTTCTCCTTTCCCGTCTTTTCATCCAGTTATTTCGTTCAGCGTTCAGCGTTCGTAGCTCTGGAGACGTTCCTGCTTTTTTAACTCGATCTTTTTAGCTGTAGCGTCAAATACACCCTGACTTGTGGGACAATCAATACATCCCTGAAACACATTTTCAAGATGAATTCACCGGCCGAACCGCTGCTGCAAACTGCCAAAGGAGGCGGCTCCCACTGGACGTCAAAGCTAATCTCATGAATTTGCACATAAATGGAGTCGGTATATAAAGTAAACAACAATATGCCCTTCGCTGTGGAGGAAACGGTGAAACGCCTGAATGTCAGATAAGAGAACACAACCATTTTTTGGGGACACTGGAGGTCAGAGCTGCTCAGGAAGCATTTTGCATTCGGCCTCGTCTCCTTCACTCAGAACTGCAACCGGAAGAGTTTCTCATTTTCTCCGGTAATGGTCTCGTTCTCCATCCAGCAGACGTGTTCACGACTCAGTGACCTGTGGCGTCAGGTCGAACTGTCTGTGTTAGAATGTCATGAAAATACAGGACCACAGGAGGAGGATTCTGCAGATTGGACAAAGTTAGTTTGAACTTTCTGGATAAACTCAGTTGTGTCCCAGAGCTGGAGCTGCGTCCCTCCAGGTTCTGGAAGGATGCATTCTCGAGTCGTCCACATTTGAAAGGAGCCTTCGTTATATATTATTTCTGTGTCAAACTAATGTTTCTCTGGTGAAAGGTATAAGTTGAGAACTCCTCAAAGTGCCTCCAGCTCTTTGTGTCAACACGTCTGTCTCCGTGACGACTGAGATACCATCATGATAAAAGCTTTAAAGGAAACACCAGCGACTGAACCTTTCTTCAAATTATCCAGCAAATGTCTTTTTGACTCTAAAGCGTTTTCGACTTCAGGTGAAACCTTATCAGCAGATTTAATGAATGATAAATAAGAAGCATTAACCACCAGCCAGACAGTTGGTTCCTCTGAGTCCCGGAGATGAGACGGGAGATAACCAGCGTTCAGCGGCGACTCGGTTCGGCAGCGTCCGGCTCCGAGGTCACGCCGAGCGCCGCCAGCGCCTGATCACAGGAGACAGCGTCATTTGCTTGGCTTGTAATGTTCTTGGCTCTCGTCCTTCCCTCCTGCCCAGGCCTGAACTCTGAACATTCCCCAAAGTGAAGTGAGGAATCCCTCCTCTCTTCTCGTGTCCGTGTGCAGCCGCCTGCAGGATAACGATCGGTGCTGGTGGTGTTCACGCAGCCGGGCGGCTCGCCGGCGTCCCAGGCCTCCGACCCCGGTCGCTCCCAACTGGTTCCAGTGGAAGAGAGGAAACATTAACTTTAAAAGATTCAGCCCACATTAGCTCGAGGGGAGATTAGAGTTAATTACTCTGTTTTACTCTTAGTTTCCTGTCGTCTGCAGCAGTGGGAGAAATGTAAAGGAAAATCATAATTTCTTTTAAAAGAGAGATTTTAAGTTACAATCAATGCTGAGCTGCTGTTCAGCTCATGGAGAGTTTGCTGAGTCATGCTCGACTCAAGGACAGATTTACATGAAGCTAGTGTGTGTGTGTGTGTGTGTGTGTGTGTGTGTGTGTGTGTGTGTGTGTGTGTGTGTGTGTGTGTGTGTGTGTGTGTGTGTGGGCGATGATTTATCTGTTTGTCTGAGCGACAGATGATCAGGTCTCTGTTGAATTGTGATCTCAGGCTTTAGAAGACGTCTGGTCTGTTTCTCCTTCTTCTCTCCACAGTCCGATGCTGCTCATGCACTCGAGCAGCTCAGGCTCCTCCCACATTGCTCAAGGGCACATCGGCACGGGAACAGCCGCCTGGAGCGAGTGCTACTTCTGCATTCTCTCCTGGAAACCGTCTTTTACTGAGTATACTCACACACTCAATGTGCTGAACAGATAGAAGCTGGAATATCATCTGCAGCTGAAATATTAATGTCTGAAGACTTTAACCACAGCTTCACATTCTAAGATTTGTTTCTTTGTCAAATCAACACAATGTAAAACACAATCCGTTTGAGGTCGTTCTTATCACACCTGTTCATCTGTTCATCTGTTCATGCGACAGATTACAGTTAGCAGGAAAAAATTATTGGTAACATTTCGGGTGATGTAAGAGCCCGCAAGTCAACAAGAAACATAAGGAAGGTTGAGTTGTTTTTAGACATTTTAATGACGAATTGTTAATTAAATCTTTAAAGGGACAGATTGAATTTTAACAAACCAGTAAAGTTACAACTTCATTCTTAAAAATGGCGAAAGGTTTTGTAGAAGTGCAGAGAATTCCTGGTGGATTCTTCATATTCAACATAAATATTAATTTGTGCAACTTTCAGTTATTTTTGTTTTCCTGATTTGATGGAAATCAGAGTTTCATGGTTTCATGGTTTCAGTTTCACCAGGATTCAAGCAGCCGACATTTCAATATGACAATAAACTTTGATTTGATTTTGATTTGAATCCTGAAAAGCTTGGTTTTTAATTACTTATTCGATGTTTTTTCTGCGGCTACCCATAATGCCGTTCTCTGCCAAGAAGCATCATAACGAGTCGGAGCTGCAACAGGCTGAAAGCTGCTCATGATTCATCAGGTGTCCTCCTGTCTCTCCGCCCACTGATCATCAGACTCACTCCCAGTGGAAGCTTCTACTGCGTTTGTCTAATTAAAAACATAAATATGTATCTAATAGTGTGTAGATGAGGTGTCTCCACTCTGCAGTGGCCTTTGTGTGGAGATGATTGTGTGTTTGTGGTTTTTCCCCCGGAGCCAGTTTGGTCAAATGGTCGTTTAAACAACAATGATGCCACATGATCATCTTTTTATCCCTTTATTGAAGCGCTGAGTTTGCAGTTTGCCTCTGAACAGGCGTCTGTGGGGAGAAGAAAGGAAGTGAAATATTGGAACGGTCACAGGTTCAGCCAACAGTTACTGCGACTGCTTTGATTTTCTGCCACATGATATTACCTCAGAGCTTTGTGTGTTTGTGCTGTTTTCACAGGGTCAACGTCGGGGGGGGGGGCTCTGAACAAAACGCCTTTCACACGCTCGCACTTAGAGAAAGTGAACGAGTCGGGGAACAATTCCACATTTACACATCCTGCAGATACAGAGCCACATTAACATGAACTCAGAATCCTGTTTGTTTCCACCTGATGAAGGAAACTCTGAGCGGTTGTTGTTTGTTTGTTTGTCGGCAGAATTATTTCCTTTCTTGATGAAAAATCGAATATATTTAGGGATTGATATTTATGAGTTTGAGCTCAATTGAATTTAAACATGTAATAGGCTAACCTATTCCTTTTCCTTTGTCAGATTCTACAGCAGAAACATGTAGAACCTCAGGTAATGAGGATGAGACACAATTAAAAGACAGATTACAGTTACCTGGAAATAATTATTGGAAACATTTTGGGTGATGAACATAATGTAGGTCGAGTTTTTTTTAGACATTTTAATGACAAATTGTTAATTAAATCTTTAAAGGGACAGAGTGAATTTAACAAACCGGTAAAATTGTGGCTTTTAAAATTACAACTTCATTCTTAAAAATGGTAAAATGGTTTTGTAGAAGTGCAGTGAATTCCTGGTGGATTCTTCATCTTCTTTCACATTCAACATAAATATTAATTTGTGCAACTTTCAGTGCAACTTTCAGGAAACTCTGCGGTGGTTGTTGTTTGTTTGTCGGCAGAATTATTTCCTTTCTTGATGAAAAATCTGATATATTTAGGGATTGATATTTATGACATTGAGCTCAATTGAATTTAAACATGCAATAGGCTAACCTATTCCTTTTCCTTTGTCAGATTCTACAGCAGAAACATGTAGAACCTCAGGTAACGAGGATGAGACACAATTAAAAGGCAGATTACAGTTAGCTGGAAAAAAATTATTGGAAACATTTTGGGTGATGAACATAATGTAGGTCGAGTTTTTTTTAGACATTTTAATGACAAATTGTTAATTAAATCTTTAAAGGGACAGAGTGAATTTAACAAACCGGTAAAATTGTGGCTTTAAAAATTACAACTTCATTCTTAAAAATGGTGAAATGGTTTTGTAGAAGTGCAGTGAATTCCTGCTGGATTCTTAATCTTCGTTCATATTCAACATAAATATTAATTTGTGCAACTTTCAGTGCAACTTTCAGGAAACTGCGGTGGTTGGTTGTTTGTTTGTCGGCAGAATTATTTCCTTTCTTGATGAAAAATCGAATATATTTAGGGATTGATATTTATGAGTTTGAGCTCAATTGAATTTAAACGTGTGATATTCTAACATTGTGTTTTTCCTTTGTCAGATTCTACAGCAGAAACATGTAGAACCTCAGGTAACGAGGATGAGACACAATTAAAAGACAGATTACAGTTAGCTGGAAAAAAATTATTGGAAACATTTCGGGTGATGTAAGGACGCAAGTCAACAAGAAACATAACGAAGGTCGAGTTGTTTTTAGACATTTTAGTGATGAATTGTTAATTAAATCTTTAAAGAGACAGAGTGAATTTAACAAACCAGTAAAATTGTGGCTTTTAAAATTACAACTTCATTCTTAAAAATGGTAAAATGGTTTTGTAGAAGTGCAGTGAATTCCTGGTGGATTCTTCATCTTCTTTCATATTCAACATAAATATTAATTTGTGCAACTTTCAGTTCATTTTGTTTTCCCGATTTGTTTGAAATCAGAGTTTCATGGTTTCAGTTTGATTCAAGCGGCCGACATTTCAATATTCACCAACTCTGTGTGTTGGTCATTACGAACATTTAAAATGAATCAGCTCTCAGCCTCAAACTGCCGCCGCCTGCTCTGAGTTTTTTTTTCCAGGCTTGAAGCGAGCTCTTATTTTTATTTCACGCTGTCGTTCACGCCAACAGGCGGCATAATTTTAGCTGGGTTTTGTTTATGGGCTCAATAAAACCAGTGAGTTATGAAGAGCCTTTAACGTCCCGGCTCCTCGGCTGCTCCTCCTGTGTGTGGTCTGATGGTCGGCTCCCAGTCGGTCTGTTTCTGGGGCCATTTCCTCTCTGAGATGATGGTTTTGTGTAATAAAGAACGTGATCATGTTCCTGCAGCGTCTCCTCTCGTGATGCTGCTGATGTAAGAGTCTGATCTCACTGTGTAACTCTGAACATGTGAAACCTGACATGAAAGCTCCTCACACACACAAACCCTCAGAGCCGAACTCTCAACTCTCTGCAGGCAGGAAAACATTGTCTCCTTTTTTAATTTTGGTTTGAACAAAGTGTGCCGATAAGCGTTTATTGTGTTGTTTTTTGGTAATTGCCTCGGCTCCGGCCCGAGTCTCCACCACGGTTTGCAGCTTCTCTTTGAGAATAAATCCTCCCAGATTCACTCGGTTCCTAATTAGAGCGATGAAGCTGAGAATCAATGAGCAGTTGTGTTGCAGCAAAGCAGCTTCACCTCAGGGACGATCAGGAGGGAATTAAACGAGCGTTATTGAAAATGACTCGGCCACAGTTTGCACTTTGTTTCCTGCTGCTCACGCCGCCGTGTCTGAGGAGTTTCAGAGGAAAGAGGCCAAAACAATTCAGTAGCTGTTTGTTTATCGGAGTCTTTGTTTCTGCTGCTGATGACGTTCGGGACGTTTGTGGATCGAAGTTGAAACGTTAACAAGTTTAAACTCGACGCTGGATCAGTTTTAATAAACTTTGTGAGTTGTGCAGGAGTTCCAGTGACTAGAGGAAGTGGATGAACGTGTGAATACTGACACTGAACTATCTAATTTATTTATTTACCTCCTTCTCGTTTTAACTCTCCATAGATTTTGAAATATTACCTTTTGTATGATGGACAGTTCCTCATAGTTCATATATTAAACTATGATCCCCCCACTTATCACAGATCTTCAGTTGTAGAGATGGTTCTCTAACACGTTCGATGATGAAGCAACACACGTTTAATTGATTCAGATAAATAATCAGCTAATTGTTGCTGTATATGATACGTTACTGTGTTATTAATATTAGAATATAGTGAAACCTGGGTTGTGAGGCCGGATGAGTTATATGACGTTTTGGTTCTTCTTCTCTTTCCCTGTTTTCTTTCTCCGGAGCGGTTGGAACATCAAAGCCGGTTCCTTTGTTGTTGTCGTTCACTGACGACATGAGAGTCGGAGATAAAAAGACGAACATGAGATATGAGTTCAGTATTTCATCTTTTATTTCCTGGTATTTACACGTGGATTTATTTAACGACTGAGGATGATGCAGCCTTTTTTTAAATCAAAGCACGTTTCAAGATAAGAAATCACAGGCACAGGTTGTTTTAAAGTAAATAGATTTAATATTTGCTCACAACAAACATTCTTCAGTTCCTTCACTCTCTGCTTCCTTCAGCTGTTTCCTTCCTTCAGTTTCCTCCTCAGCAGCTGACTGCTTGTTGTTCTACTGGGTTCAGACCCATCCATCGACCTTTCACCCCCGATGAAGTCCTCTGTGTTGTGGGTCATTGTCTTGCTGCATAATGAAGTTTCCTCCTGATTGATTTCGCTGCATTTCTCTTTTCACTGGAAACTGCAGACGTCTGAGTTCAAGCTGCCGTGGAGATGAGTGTGTCTGGTTCCGAGTCGGCCATGACACCACCTCCACCTCCACCGTGCGTCACATGTGTGTTTGTTCTCCATCATGATCTCCTCCGTCCTTTAACCACACTCAGTCTTTCCCCTCTGGGAAGCTCTGACCTCTGTGAAGGTCAAACCGTCCATTATGAACGAAAAGCTCCAGATTTGTCTTTGGATCTGCACCAAACTTCACACAATCATAAATATCCTTCCCGTAAAAGATCCATTTGATATTGGGAGACGTCCAAAAACTAAAAATGATAAAGTGAGTGAAAACAGTTTGAAGCCAGAGGAGCAGGAAGTCGTCTCCTCCTCTCGTGGACTCTGGTGTCGGAGCCGGAGACAGTTTCCACTCTTCTTCAGTCGAACCTTTAAAACTTAATGACACTTGTTTCCTCCTTCGGTTCTTCCATCTCCTCCCTTGTGACGTGTCAGTGCTGTCGTCGTTACTGGACGTACAACTCTCCTGCCTGAGAGCAGCACCTGAACGCCTCATCGTGTCAGAACGCCACGAGCCAACATGGCTGACAACACGTCACATTAGACCCGACTGCAGCTGCACCAGGCAACAGCTGCGGAGGAAAAATACATTTCACATGAACCTGAATGCATCACGAGTTCTGTTTGGTTTGTTGAGGTTCATGTTGACAAACTCACGGAGCCAGTGAACTCGTCACATTCGATGTCGGTGACCTGTCGTCCTGCGAGGTTCAACGTGACATCTGATGTTGTTTTACTTCTCTGCTGTAACCGAACTCAAGAAACAGAAAACAGTCCGTCTGAGCTTCAGACTCCAGCTGCTGCTAACTGCTCGTGGTGACGCTTTATTCCACATTCGCAAATAAACCGGGTTCCACTGAAACCAAGATGGAGAGTTTAGTAAAGTGTCTTCAGTCGCAACAACTGACAGAAAGGTTTTTCACCACGATTGAACATATACCGATCTGATCTAATGGTGCTACATCTCTCATTTCTACCACGTCTACCAAAAAGCAACATGATGCTCGGTGGCTTCAGGCTTTTATTCTAAGACAGTGGAAGTTCTCACTGTCTGTGCCACTTATTGATTTTGAATTGAATTGATTTTCGCTCCATCCTCCTCCTCCTCCTCCTCCTCCTCCTCCTCCTCCTCCTCCTCCTCCTCCTCCTCCTCCTCCTCCTCTTCCTCCTCCTCTTCCTCCTCCTCCTCCTCCTCCTCCTCCTCCTCCTCCTCCTCCTCCTCCTCCTCTTCCTCAAAGTCCTGAGCAAACACCTGAGTACGAGTTTCGCTGTCGAGACGAGAGAGAGATATTGCTCTGAGACAGGAAGTGGCCCTCAGGAGAAGCTGTGGCTCCCACAGAGTAAAGAGGAGTCGCACCAGGGCAGATGGGCCCACATGTTTTTTATGAGTGTATCTTCTCTGTGATCGATCATGTTTCGATATTTACATGGAAGAAAAAGAAAATGTCGGTCATTAAGTTCTAAAATATGTGAAGAGAAACCACAAGATCCATCTGATTTGGATGTTCGGTGGCTTCAGGCTTTTATTCTAAGACAGTGGAAGTTCTCATTCTATCATACAAACGATTACTTGCTAAAGGAAACTGATGAAGTAAATTCATTAAAATGCCCCTGACACGAGTCTAACTTGTTAACGAGTTGTAGCACGACACTGGATGATGAGTCACGGTGTAAAATCCGTTCAGTGAGTTAATGTGGAACGTTTGGTGGAAACAGAAGATGTTTGACTGAGGAGCAGAGGTGTCAAGTAACGAAGTACAAATACTTTGTTACCTTACTTAAGTAGAAATGTTGGGTATCTATACTTTACTGGAGTATTTATTTTTCAGACGACTTTTTACTTCTACTTCTTACATTTTCACGCAAATATCTGTACTTTCTACTCCTTACATTTAAAAAATAGCCTCGTTACTCCTATTTAATTTTGGCTTGTTTTCATTCCGGTTTGTCATCGTTCAAAAACACACACAAAAAAAGGCAACACGACCTTGTTACGACTTTTACTTCCTCTAGATAGTCAAGTTTGATTATTGGTAGTGTGGAGTCCAAAGGTCTCTTCCAACAATATATGAATTTGCATTGTAATAAAATTTTATAATTTTCAATGGGCATATTTGCAGTTCAAGCGGGTAGCCTAGTGCATCCCACATTTTTCAACATAACATTTTAATATAACATTATAGTCATAATGGCCTTTAGAAAAATGTGTTTTTTGGAGGAGGGGGGGTAGTGCACTATAGGCCCCTGAGACGCGGCTTAAGAGTTTGTCCTTAATGGAAAACTTTTTTCACCTTACATTACTTTTACTTTTATACTTTAAGTAGTTTTGAAACCAGTATTTCTACACTTTTACTTAAGTAAAAAGCTTGAGTTGATACTTCAACTTCTACAAAAGTATTTTTAAACCCTAGTATATATACTTCTACTTGAGTGATGAATGTGAATACTTTTGACACCTCTGCTGAGGAGTGACAGAAGCACTTTTCCTCTGGAGGACACGTGAGATGTTTCTGTATCAGCAGGAGGAGCAGCAGACGTTCAGGAAACAGCAGGTGTGGTGCAGCACGGACTGATTAAATGTCCTGTAGGGAAACGTTGGGTTGGAAATGAGCTGCAGAGCAAAGTAACAACTGTTACTTTAGCTCCAAGTGTTGTCGTACATGTTTGTTTGAATTACGCAAAAAAAAACGGATGGATTATTACCACAAAACTTGACGTAAGGGTGAAGAAAAGGTGAAGAATTTTCATTTTCAGAGAATCATTCCTGGACTTGGGAGACGAGGATCTAGTGAATTTAAATGTTCTTTTTTCGTTGAAGGTTTGAGCTCTTTTAATTATATTGTTTGTATTATTTTGAACATGTCGTGAGTATGCTAAGTGCTATTTGCAGTACGAAACAGTTTTCAGTAAAACGCTCTAAACTGAATCACGATCGCTGGAGTCCCTGAACACGACGTTAAAGTGCGTTGTGCAGTTTGTCGTCACTTGTGTTATTGTGAAACATTGTGAAACAATCACTGCCCCATTGAAACCCGGAGCTGGAACCCGACGACGACAAGTATCACATCCGCTCGTAATTCTGCTGCAATCTCTGCTCAGTAATCGCCCGGAGAAATTGAATCTTCCCCGGACTCAGCAGGGGCTCGGCTGTGTGAACGCACCTGCAGCACGACCGCCGTCCGCCTCCGTATCCGAGCAATCAGCCCAGCCGGCGCCGCTGCAGCTCTCGAGCGTTAGCGAGCGACGTGTCACCGGCTCAGATTAACTCTGCGAAGGCATCGAACCTCCCCGAGCTGTTTGTGTGTGTTGTCTTATCCTCGCTGCTCGGCCTTTGACAGGCTCGTAAATAATGCAGGAGGACTTTGCTATGATAACTTCCTTGAAGGCAAAGCATGCACACACACAATTACACACACGCACACACACACACACAATCACACACACACACACTCCTCTTTTGTCTATATATCTCTTTCTATCGAGTCCGACTCTCTGCAGCCGGGTTTAAATTCACTCTGTCTTATTTATTTCCCTCTCTGGTCAGGTTGTCGTATTTATAGTCGGAGTTTCTCAGCTTCATTTATAACCTTCGTGTTTGAGCGAAGATTGAAAGAGATGCCCCCCCCCGCTCGCGTGTACAAGTTTGGAACGATTTATACAAACAAACTCGAGGAGAGGATACTCGCAGCCGAAACTTTACGTCCAAACATTTTCGAGAGCGAAGGAAATCAGAGACGCAGATTGTGATTGTTTCCCGGATCACTTATTATTTATTTGTATTTAAACCAGATTCTTTACTTAATCCCGTCTCAGCACATTTGTCATCATCACAGACTCGCTGCTACTGACACTTTGTGTTATTTGTGTGTCGCAGTCTCGATGTAGAAATGCAACACAGACACACTGCAGGATTCAGAGAAGTCAGGTTTCTACCTTTTCACCATATTATGCAAAAAAATAAACTCTAGTAGTCTTTTCACCTCCAGACTGTTTAATAATATTTTCCAACATGAATATTTAGTTTCCTGCTGCAGAGCAAACCGAGCACACGGGAGTCACTGCAGCGGCTTCAACAGGAAACAGGATTACTGGGCCTCAGACATGTAAGAATAAAGACTCACACACACACAGACACACACACACACACACACACACACACACACACAGATAATGATACTGCAGAGCTTTACAGACAGATTCCATGTCCATGAATTAGTGATAGTTCCTGTTTTGTAAGCGTTGTGGTGGAGTTGATGTCTGACAGAGCAGCCGGGCTCGTGTCCTCACACGACCGATCTCTTTGCCACTTATTGATTTTCGCTCCCTCCTCCTCCTCCTCCTCCTCCTCTTCATCCTCCTCCTCCTCCTCCTCTTCCTCAAAGTCCTGAGCAAACACCTGAGTACGAGTTTCGCTGTCGAGACGTGAGAGAGATATTGCTCTGAGACAGGAAGTGGCCCTCAGGAGAAGCTGTGGCTCCCACAGAGTAAAGATGACCAGGGCAGAGAGGCCCACATGTTTTTTATGAGTGTATCTTCTCTGTGATCGATCATGTTTCAATATTTACATGGAAGAAAGAGAAGATGTCGGTCATTTAGTACTAAAATATGTTAAGAGAAGCCACAAGATCCATCTGATTTGGATCTGCACCAAATTTCAATATCAAGATCCAGGAATTTATCTTTAAGAAATCCATAAAAAGTTGAGAACCGCCCTGTCTTTCATTGTTAAAATGGTTAAATGTTAAATAAAGACAAATCCTGATTCAGCTCTGCACTGAAGTATTAAAGGTGATTTCCACAGTGCGTCCTTCCACCATTTTCTGGTAATAATACGTGCAGGAGAAACAGATGAAAACATAACCTCCTCGGCCGAGGTAATAATTCCAGGGCTGCCGGCCTCATCTGGGGAAATGAAACATGGCGAGCGTCCGTCCCCAGATCCCAGGGAGACACATGGTGCTGAGCCCAGTGATAACATGATCTTATAGGACAAGGTCTCATTCCAACAGCTTGAAGCTGCTGCAGGAGTCTGTGGAGGACAAGAAGAGGTGGAGGACAAACACAATCCCACCAGTGGTTGATTCAATCCGACTCTAGATGATGCTTAAAGTGGAAAGATGCTGAAATATAGAATATAAGTCATAGAAAACATTATAAATGATCTGGTACATGATGAGAATCTGGATCCAAACTACCACTCGCAGTACCAGACTCTGTAGGAGGAATTTCGAAATGAAAGGAAATTAAACTTTGAGTAAAAAGTTCCTGGAATAGTTTCCCATCAGGATAAAACAAGTCAGATTTTTGTTTATTTGTTTATTTGTTTATTCAGAAGGATCCCCATTAGCTCTACCCTAAGACAGAGCTACTTTTAGTGGGGTCCACATTGAAGACATACATACAGATATCAAACATTTAAAAACATACTTTAAATTACAAATATCAAAAGTTAAAATACATTAAATAATGATCATACAAATTATATGTTACAGATATCAAAAATAAGTTAGTGGTTATGCAGTTTTACCTTTGTCATGATATAAAACACTGATGGGTAATTCCATAGAAGCGAAAACGTCAAACCATGTAATAGAATCCTACACATTTATGTACAGTACATCACCATCTAGTGTCACATGTATGCTGTACCCAAGTGTTTTTGTCATATCAACTAATATCAGATTAGTTGATATGACGGAGATTTCCTCCATCTTGTTTTTAACCGTGTTAACTTGATGGTGACTCGTCAAAGTGACTTGTAGATTCCAGCAGAGCTCAGCTGTGGTTAATATCCCTGTTCCTGTTTGCTCCAGAGGTTTCAGGCGCTTCCTCCTCCTCTGTGTGCGAGTGCAACATCCAGATTACTGCCTTTGTGTAGGTGCTACACACACTGTGTGTGTCTGGGACGACAATTTAGATTCTCCTCCCCTCAGGCGAACAGATGGGTCACGTAGAGAAGGAGTGTGAGGATGTTACGGGTGGAGCTGCTTCACGTGTCCTCCTCCCGTCTGCTGGTTTCACAACATTCACGATTTGAACGGCCTCATGAATTCGCCCCAAACCAGAAAAACCCTCAGTTGAGTTTCATTTCCTCTTTTGGACGGATCCACAGTTTTTTTTCCACGTGTGTCCTCCACCTCGGGGTCCCGTGGTTCACAGCTCGGCTCAGACAAGTCTTATCTGTGTGGAGCAGACCCGACGCCACATTCACAACCTTCAGGTCCACTTTGCTGAGGATCCCGACCCGGCAGAACCCGGTCCACGGTTCCTTTTCTTCACCAGATTCACGAGGGGATTGGAAAACATCTCGTGGAAGAACCGTCTCTCACAGATAACCAGCGACTGCTTCTCTTCTTCAGGCTCTCGGTCTCGAGTCGCTCCTCGGTGCCAGCGACCGACAGCGTCTGGCTTCTGATGTCTGGCCTCTGATTGGCTCGTTCTCCGACACATGTGAGCAGAGGAGGTCTGGAGCAGATGGTTCCTCTCCTCCTCCTGAACGCTGCCATTAGATCCAGTGAACTGCTGATCTGAGCCACAGAGGGAACATCTGGCTCCAGGTCCTCTCCTCCTCTTCCTCTCACCCTGTGCTCCTCTTCATCCTCCCAGCCTCTCCTCCTCTTCCTCGTCCCAGCCTCTCCTCCTCTTCCTCCTTCCACCCTGTCCTCCTCTTCCTCGTCCCACCCTCTCCTTGTCGTCATCCTCCCACCCTCTCCTCCTCTTCCTCCTTCCACCCTCTCCTCCTCTTCCTCTCACCCTGTGCTCCTCTTCATCCTCCCACCCTCTCCTCCTCTTCCTCGTCCCAGCCTCTCCTTGTCGTCATCCTCCCACCCTCTCCTCCTCTTCATCCTGCCACCCTCTCCTCCTCTTCCTCCTTCCACCCTCTCCTCCTCTTCCTCCTTACACCCTCTCCTCCTCTTCCCCGTCCCACCCTCTCCTCCTCTTCCTTGTCCCACCCTCTCCTCCTCTTCCTCCTTCCACCCTCTCCTCCTCTTCCTCGGCCCACCCTCTCCTCCTCTTCCTCTTCCAACTATCTCCTCCTCTTCGTCCTTCCACCCTCTCCTCCTCTTCCTCCTTCCACCCTCTCCTCCTCTTCCTCGTCCCACCCTCTCCTCCTCTTCCTCCTTCCACCCTCTCCTCCTCTTCATCGTCCCAGCCTCTCCTCCTCTTCATCGTCCCAGCCTCTCCTCCTCTTCCTCGTCCAACCCTCTCCTCCTCTTCCCCGTCCCACCCTCTCCTCCTCTTCCTCCTTCCACCCTCTCCTCCTCTTCATCGTCCCAGCCTCTCCTCCTCTTCCTCCTTCCACCCTCTCCTCCTCTTCATCGTCCCAGCCTCTCCTCCTCTTCCTCGTCCCACCCTCTCCTCCTCTTCCTCTCACCCTGTCCTCCTCTTCGTCCTTCCACCCTCTCCTCCTCTTCGTCCTTCCACCCTCTCCTCCTCTTCCTCCTTCCACCCTCTCCTCCTCTTCCGCTTCCCACCCTCTCCTCCTCCTCCTCTTCCCACCCTCTCCTCCTCTTCCTCTTCCCACCCTCTCCTCCTCTTCCTCCTTCCACTCTGTCCTCCTCTTCCTCCTTCCACCCTCTCCTCCTCTTCCTCGTCCCACCCTCTCCTCCTCTTCTTCATCCCACCCTCTCCTCCTCTTCCTCGTCCCACTCTCTCCTCCTCTTCCTCCTTCCACCCTCTCCTCCTCTTCCTCGTCCCACTCTCTCCTCCTCTTCCTCCTTCCACCCTCTCCTCCTCTTCCTCGTCCCACCCTCTCCTCCTCTTCCTCGTCCCACCCTCTCCTCCTCTTCCTCCTTCCACCCTCTTCTCCTCTTCCTCCTTCCACCCTCTCCTCCTCTTCCTCGTCCCACCCTCTCCTCTTCATCCTCCCAGCCTCTCCTCCTCTTCCCCGTCCCACCCTCTCCTCCTCTTCCTCTCACCCTGTCCTCCTCTTCGTCCTTCCACCCTCTCCTCCTCTTCCTCCTTCCACCCTCTCCTCCTCTTCCGCTTCCCACCCTCTCCTCCTCCTCCTCTTCCCACCCTCTCCTCCTCTTCCTCTTCCCACCCTCTCCTCCTCTTCCTCCTTCCACTCTGTCCTCCTCTTCCTCCTTCCACCCTCTCCTCCTCTTCCTCGTCCCACCCTCTCCTCCTCTTCCTCCTTCCACTCTGTCCTCCTCTTACTCGTCCCACCCTCTCCTCCTCTTCCTCTTCCAACCCTCTCCTCCTCTTCCTCTCACCCTGTCCTCCTCTTCCTCTCACCCTCTCCTCCTCTTCCTCTTCCAACCCTCTCCTCCTCTTCCTCGTGTCCCCCTCTCCTCC
>NC_083654.1:21512658-21535158 GCF_963576545.1 Limanda limanda
TGAAGTTCAGAACCCTGATGAGATGAATGGTTCTCCAGACATTTGAGACAGGGACAGACGAAGTGAGGAGCTCCCACTTCGTCTCAACAGTCAAAACTCTGAGTCAACACTCATTTGAGCAGTGTTTGTTTTATAGAAGTTACAGTGTGGACGTGTTCAGACTGAACCTGAAGCTCCACATGAAACCTGAAGCTCATCCTCGTCTCTATGAAGTCTCTATGAGTTCTGGTGTTTTACTGGTGCAGCTGCTGTGGAAGCTGACACCTGCACCGCGGAGCCACCGGCACCGTGTTACACAGTCACTACATATTTAATAATGCAGGCAACTGTCTGCAACAGCAAATCAACTCATGTTTCATAATCACGTTTATTTGCTGAGACATCTTGTCCTCGGGCTTCAGCTGCTCGGCTGCGTAGGAACTCCGTCTCATGAACTGTGAGGATCCAACTCCAGCCTCGTTGAGTTGTTATTCAAATCTGAGATGAGCTGTTTGACTTCCTGATCATTTAGTGGAAGTGGCAGTGAAAGATTCAAATAATAATAATAATAATATAATAATAAATGATGCACAGGAAGTTTGCACCTGTTCAGGAAACTCACATCAACTAATAAAAAGTCAGTGTTTGTGGCTGGTTTTTATTTCTAAACCACAAGAATGTTTCCATCAGATATTTTTTTCTTTATATATTTATTTGAATCTGTCGAAGAAGAAAGATAAATGACAAATTAAGAAAAAATCTTAAAATCACTTATTAAACTGTGAATAAATGAACCGACTTCATTCGCTCCCTGAACGACTCGTTAACAAGCGTCCACAGTTAAAATGAATTCAGCCTCAGTTTGACTCATCGAAGACGTTGGAACAAAGCGGAACTTGATCCTGTCGTCGCTGTCAGATTTCCCCCCCGTCGCCATCTCTCATTGGTTCCCCTCAGGACAGCGTTTGATGCCTTCAGTGCCGCCGCAGTCAGCTGGGAAATCAGAGCTCCGTGGGTAAATCAGTGGAACTGAGGGAGAGGACTGAAGCTTTTTCATTGTCAAGCAGAGTCTCATTGTTTTTTTTGGTAATTATCATTTCCACTGTGATATTTGTAGAAGAAGCTCGTTCATGTATTAAAATCAACACTATTCAACATTTTGACCTTAAACCAGCAGCTTGATTAAAATGAGTTTGGTGTTTGACTGTGAAGGTGGAGAAGTTTTCCTCTGTTGCTCCGGCAGGTTGAAGCTGAATAAAAGACTGAGAAGTTATTAAAAACCAGAGTTTATCTCCAATATTCAGCAGGAAACTTTGAAAACATGAAGAATTCTGAACAGAATTTGTTTCATCAGCAGCTCTTCTGGTTCAGGAAGCAGAGGATCGTGGGTAATATCCAGAGGGACGACCCAGTCAAAGCTCCACTCAACACATTGATAGACTTGAGATGTTCGGTGCAGATGTTGGGTGTAGATGTTGGGTGCAGATGTTGGGTGCAGATGTTCGGTGCAGATGTTGGGTGCAGATGGTCGGTGCAGATGTTGGGTGCAGATGTTGGGTGCAGAGGTTCGGTGCAGATGCTCGGTGCAGATGTTGGGTGCAGATGTTGGGTGCAGATGCTCGGTGCAGATGTTGGGTGCAGATGTTCGGTGCAGATGTTCGGTGCAGATGTTGGGTGCAGATGTTGGGTGCAGATGTTCGGTGCAGATGTTGGGTGCAGATGTTGGGTGCAGATGTTGGGTGCAGATGTTGGGTGCAGATGTTGGGTGCAGATGTTGGGTGCAGATGTTGGGTGCAGATGTTGGGTGCAGATGTTCGGTGGAGATGTTGGGTGCAGATGTTGGGTGCAGATGTTGGGTGCAGATGTTCGGTGCAGATGTTCGGTGCAGATGTTCGGTGCAGATGTTCGGTGCAGATGTTCGGTGCAGATGTTGGGTGCAGATGTTGGGTGCAGATGTTCGGTGCAGATGTTGGGTGCAGATGTTGGGTGCAGATGTTGGGTGCAGATGTTGGGTGCAGATGTTCGGTGCAGATGTTCGGTGCATCTAGACAAAAAGACAAGCTGAAGATGAAATAGATAAATCTCCTTCACAGTCCTGCATATGAACTGATACGTCTTTTCTTCAAGGAGAGACAAACATTACAGAAGCTCCGTTAGCTTCTTCTTCTTCTTCTGTGTCTCCGAGCTGCTGATCTGAGGAAGTGAAGACTTTGTGAAACGTGAAGAAGACGAAGACGGCTTCAGATCAGCAGAGTCCGTGTTAAAAGGCTCGATGGAGGTTTGCTCGGTGCCAGAAGCTTTTTGTTGCAGCGAAACGGAAACGCCATAACTCAGCCGGACGGGACGTTAACGAGGAGTCGATGTGTTTTTTAACGGTTCTGCTAAAAGCCTTTTTATGTCTCCTGGGAGAAAACGCTCTCGGACACGTTGAAGATGAACCGCTGGTGTCAAGTAGAACTGAAGATCCAGCTCGTTCTTCTTTCATTGGCTCCTGTAATTCGTGTCCAGGTGATCTGTTATTCCCTGTGAGGAGCTGAGGTTCTTCTTCTTCTCTCACAGACTGGATCCTACAGAAGTTACAGTAAACAGACTGAACTCCACGACTCAGCAGATCCTCAGCGGTTCAGTCTTCAGACTCTGAGATCAGCTGCAGCACGAATCAGGCAAACGATGATCAAACAAACACTGAGGGTTGAACCTGAACTCGCCTCAAACTCCTGAATCACTTCTTCCACCAGATGATTGAATCTCAGGGTGACTCAGCAACTTTGTCGAACATGGAGGAGTCTGAGCCCGAGGCGGGTTGGTTGGGATTCTGAACACGTGAAGGTGGAAACAGAAGCTGCTGAAGTCTCAGTTCCACTGATCTCTCTCCAAGAAGAAGGTGTTCTTCTTCCTGATGAGATGAATCCTTTGAATGAACTCGTAGAAACAACATTTCAGATGAAACTGATAAAAATAGTTTGAATTAAAGTGAGAAGCTTCCAAACGCAGATTATTCAGTTCAATAAATTATAAAAGCTGTTTCTAATATCTCTTGAAATAACTTTCCTTGAAGTGTCAATATTCCTTCGCTCTTCGATCACACCTGACACATCTAACACATCTGGTATCATATATGAATCCATCAGTGATTCAGCAGCAGAGCTGTTGATTTTCTTTTTGTCTACTTTCGCTAATTCGTTCCCTTTGTGTCTGTTTTAATTGTGTTAATTGCGTTGTGTCGTAACTGAAGATGTGCACATGAAGTTTTATCGCCTCCATCAAAGAGTTTATGTTTTCATTTTAGTTGATTTGTTTCTAGTTTCACATTTGTTGGAACATGAGTCAAAGTCCGATCCTGTCTCTTTATCACTCAGAGACATTTTCACAGAGAATAATTTATGTCTCTAGTTTAAAAAACATTTCATATTTAGGGCCCTGATGTCAGAAGCCCACAAACTAATCTGTGACATCACGGTGGGTTTATACCCCCCCCGCCCCCCCGCAGGTGATGAATAGTTTCGGGTGGTTGAAAGATTGTTTAATGAATGTGAAGAAATTACATTTTTAATATATACACTCACACCCTTTGTGAATAAATCCTGTTTGCTTGGGACATAATGAGTATCTGCAGCCTCGAGGCCGAAGCTGGTGATAAATCAAGACGATTCGCTGGAGAACGGGAAACCATGAGCGTCTCGGCGGGGGTGGGGGGGGGGGGGTGGGGGGGGTCCTCAGCTTGTTCTTAGCACCTCGAAGATTTAAATCTGTTTCAGAAGCTTGAAATTACAGCAGCAAATCAGGACTGAGACACGATTCCCACTCGTCCTGTGACGCTGTGGCGATAAAGTTAGAGAGAGCGGAGAGATATCCAATCAGACACAAGCATATATAACTCATAATACTTATCTCCAGCAGCAATTAACACCAGAAATGAATTAAAACTTCGCCTCCAACTATTTAAAACCAGGGAGGAAATTAACTAAACTTAAAAACACGATGAAAATGCACCAGAATTAACTTTTTATTCTTTGTGAGGTTCGATCAGAAAAAGCTCAGGACGTCAATAAGTGAGTTTTAATGATGTCACTTGGGGAAGAGGAGGAACTGGAGGTGGTTTCAGGAGCTGCAGCTGAATGTGAACGAGAAGATGAGATGTTCAGAGGAAGAGACGATAGTCAGGAGAACAGTTTGAGGAACGTGAAGGAACCGAGAGGAACCGGGGAACCTGTGTGGACTTCACTCAGTGATCTGACGTGTGGAAGCAGAACATGAGGATTGTGTTTTCAGGGTTCAAGCTTCACCTCTCTGTCGCCACCTAGAGGCCGGCGCATTCTTCTGCAACGGCGTCTGCGGCTTTTCACGCAGCTGTGACGCAGGACTCGTTGTCATTCATGGTTTTCCAAACGTTGATTGTGTTGCAAAGCAATTCACCGCCAGACCACTAGGCGGAGTAATGTTTTTTGCCACGGCGGCTCCTCAGAGCCTTTTTCTAGCGGACATCCTCCAGTCAGTGACGGGTTATACTAGTGGTCCTAGTTTCGGATCTCTTCTGCCAAGTGCTCTTCTATTTGGTCCATATTCGTTCTTCTAAATCTTCCGTGGTTTCCACCGGTATTATCGGGCGTGAAACCGGAAGTGCGACTCCAGAAATTATGTACGTAAGCACGCAAGAAGGGATACGTTAGCACGTTAGCAAGTTAGCACGTCAGGGGCCCGGAAGAAAAAGAACAACCAGCTCTGAGTTTAGAGTTCATTAATTCGATGTAAACACTGTGGAGCCTCGAGCGAGACACTGAACCAGATGTTCCAGATGTTCACCGGTGATGTTGTGTAGCTTCTGTTGACTCCGCTGGATAGATCGAGGTTCAGAGAAAGTCTGAGACGGGTCAGAAACGTCGTGAAGTGTCTTATTGAAACCGCAGGAAGTCGCCGTTAACTGCATGAAATCTCCATTCGTGGCCGAGATGCAGGAGCGTGAAAAACGGTTTCCTGTGACGGAATTGAATTGTGTGTGTGTGTGTGTGCGTGTGTGTGTAGCGCTGGATGTGTAAATCACTGTGTGACCTTCCATGTGTGATATTAAGTGTGATTGTGTTAAGGGGGCGGGGCCAGAGGAGGCTGCTGGCGTTTAGGGGTCAGGGATCCGGATGATGGATTAATCCGTGTTTTGTTCTTTCTCAAGGTTTCAAGATATGAAAATATATATATATATATAAATGCTCTTTATATGGATCATTAGTTTCTACTTCAACATGTGGTGGGAGACATTTCCAACTCATGAATATTAGTTTACATACAATTTGAAATGTTGGATTATGGATTATTTTGATAGGTCTACATGTTAAAATAAAAATGCCGCCCCCCAGCCCGGTGCCGGTCGGTGCCGGGCGGGGGGGCGGTGACGTGGCAGCGAGCTCAGACAGAGATGGATGGGGGTGCAGCAGCAGCAGAGGAGGAGGAGGGTGAAGGACGGAGCACAAACACAAGACTTCAGGAATGTAGATGGATGGAAAGATCCAGTTCTGATCGTCTCAGGAAGGTTTAGGTTCAGGTTAAACTGTGAGAGAGATTCATGCTTATTGTGTTATTACACACATGTCGCTCAACATGAACCGACAACTAGTAATTTTTCCAGGTAATAAATTATAAATATGAGCAGATTCTCCTTTATTTCGTTTAGTTGCATTTTTCAGAAGCAGCTTGAGCTCGTCACCATTTCAATCGGAGGGAGAGAAGATTCCAACAGTTAACGATGTTTGTAGAATTGAGTTAATTGAATCTGAATTCTCTGTTTCATAAGAAGATTGGATCATCTCAGATTTAGACTCAGGTTAAAGTGTGGAGGGAGATTCATGCTTGAATATGCGCATCATTTTTTTCAGTGATTTCTTCCTCTGGTGTGTTATTACACAAATGTCGCTCAAGATAAACTAAAAACTAATAATAAATGATGAATATGAGCAGAATCTCCTTTATTTCGTTTAGTTGCATTTTTCAGAAGCAGCTTGAGCTCGTCACCATTTCAATCGGAGGGAGAGAAGATTCCAACAGTTAACGATGTTTTGTAGAATTTTGTTAATTGAATCTGAATTCTTTGTTTAATAAGAATATTGGATCATCTCAGATTTAGGTTCAGGTTAAAGTGTGGATGGATATTCATGCTTGAATATGCGCATTAATTTTTTCAGTGATTTTCTTCCTCTGGTGTGTTATTACACAAATGTCGCTCAAGATGAACTAAAAACTAGTAATAAATGATGAATATGAGCAGAATCTCCTTTATTTCCTTTATTTGTTTTGACGTTAGTTGAGCTCCAAGTGTTGTTTTCCTTTCAGAAGCATCATGAGCTTGTTACCATTTCAATCGGAGGGAGAGAGGATTCCAACAGTTAACGATATTTGTACCCGACTCAGAATTTTGTTAATTGAATCTGAATTCTCTGTTTAATAAGAATATTGGATGATTCATTCCTTCTCTTTGTGCTCAGGAGGAAACCTCGAGGAATCTTTCTAACAGTAAAAGATATAATGTGCTTCTCAGTGGATTTAATATTGAACTGTCACGGAAAAGATCAACCTCCCAAATAACAGCCCACCCCCCCCTCCCCCAACCTTCCTCACTTCTACATTATGTTTTATCAATCTGTCAATATGAATCCATGGCTGCAGTGAATATTGATTTCGGTCGCACACATCTTACAGGATGTCCACGTGTCTTTGAAGGTAGCTCTTGATGGGTGCTCGGGGGTCAAAAGGTGAGGGGGGGGAATCGATTTCCCTTCAGTCCCTGCAAACAGGAACCCCCCCCACCACTCCACCACCCCACCCCCCCATCCGCTGCAGACATCCCCCCACACGATCTCACACATTTTACTGTTTTCTCGATAGCATAAAGCTTCACTTATGTCGTTTGTCTCCACACACTCAAACACAAACACACACACACACACACACTCACACACTCACACACACACACACACACACTCACACACACACACACACACACACACACACTAACACACACACACACACTCACACACAATGCAGATTCTGAAACAGCTGGCTCAGCGAATAGTGAATGGACGGCTGCTGTGTGTGAGGTTTATAGCCAGGGAGGTGTGTGTCTGTGTGTGTTAAAACACTAGAGTAACATGTGTGTGTTTGTGTGATTGTGCAGATGTGGTTCTTCTCTGTTGGAATCTCGATGTTTCCAGATGTTTGTGTGTTTGCTGGCGACCTCACATCTGGTTTGTTCTCTTCTCTGTGGTCGCTGCCCAGTCACTGAAGCTCATGAGCAAACAGCAGAATGATACTGATCCACTCGCACAACTCAGCAACACACAACTGAGTCGTGGTCAATATTTGAGCAACACACTCGTCCTCTTATCAGATCAGACGCAGTTTGATCTTCAGCCGCCAACGAATCGTCTGTTGATTTATTTTTTCAGTTAATCTTTTAGTCAATGAACAAAAAAGACAGAAATACCCGCAAAGTTTCCATGAAGCCAAAGTGATGAAAACACCACGTTTTCAATGAAGTAAAACAAAATGGAAGAACAGAAACCTGCAGAGGTTTGGGATTGTTCCTTCATTAATGCTGAATATAGTTGTGTAATTTATTGCTTTAGCCATATATGGAAAAACCTGCTTTTTGAATTAGTTCAACATATTGGAACACTTTTATAATATATAAAACTATGTAGATGGATTTAAAAAGGTTATTATGTCCCTGAGACACAGATGTTCATGTGCAGAGATATGAGCAAAAAAAAGTGAGGATGACCTAAAGGTTGTTGTGACATATCTTTTAAATTCCTCTTATATTCGTGGATGTTAAAAACTGTGTCAACAAATATATAACAACTGACCTGAAACCCCTGACCGAGCGAAAACCCAACACAAGACGATCACACAAACTGAAACTCAACATATTGGAACCCTTTTATAATATATAAAACTATGTATAGTAGATGGTTTTAACAAGGTTATTCTGTCCCTGAGACACAGATTTTGATGTGCAGAGATATGAACAAACCAAAGAGAGGATGATCTAAAGGTTGTTGTGACATATCTTTTAATTTCCTCCTATATTTGTTGATGTTTAAAAAAAAAACTGATACCGAAAAATGCGATTTACAGAAACTGTGTCCACAAACATAAAACAACCGAGCGAAAACCCAACACAAGACAAACACACAAGACAAACACACAAACTGAAGAGCAGCAACACACTGGACCTGTTTCACCTCTGGAGCTGGAGCACATTCAGTTCAGAGACGGCCGAGTCCCGGTCGGCGATGACATTTGAAAGTTTGAAAAGGCGACGCAGGAAGGTCCCAGCATTTGTGAAAGGGTTTCTGATATATATTTAATATTTAAAGGTGAAGAGGAAGAGAAAAGTCTCTCTCTCTCTGTGTGGAGTTCAGGCCAATTTAAACAGATGCATTGAATCATAGCACAGGAAAACACTGAAGTTTGCTCAGAGTCTGACTCCAAACTGGATTCCACCCAGAACCTGCACTTAAGTAGAATCCAGACCTGCCTTGTTACCACATGAGCCTTGTCCTCCTGTTTGTGTGTCTGTCTCCGGTGTCCCAGCATCTGTCCTCCTGCAGATCTCTATGTTTTTCCTCAGCGGCGACATGTCGAGCTCGTGTTTGACAAACGCTGAAACTTTGTGAGGCTGTGATGCGTCTTCACTTCCTGTAGCAGTTGTTGTGTCGTAGGTTTTCAAAATAAAATAAAACCTTGCAGGAGAGGAGGTTTCACAAAAGCTCAGACTCGCACCTCGTTAGAAATGTAAGGACACGTTTTGGAGACAGATTTTTCTCTTGTGAATATATGTGAACAACTGTGTGTGCTTGGGCCTGGAAACCCCCCCGACAGGAACACAACTAATCTGCATTCCTCCGCGGCTCCGAGGAGAAACACTCTTTGTTTTCCTGTCACCTAATAGGTTCTGATTCACCCTGAACCTGAAGGAGCTCTGGTCCACGAGCTGCTCCGAGTGACTCTGTGTGTTTCACAATAATTCAGCCTGATTGTGATAAAAGCAGCTTTGTTCTCTCAGGAGAGAGAAGTGTCTCGAACCTTTAAAAGGTAAAAGCGAGTGGCAACGAGCGAGTGGCAACACCTCTAATGTGCAGCGGTAACTTCAGAGTCCAGAGGGACTCGCCTCTGAAAGTCTCTCAGTCTGATTTAATGTGGTTCCTTCAGCTCTGAAGTCCAAACCATCACAAGCTTTTATGTGAAGGGACATTTCCACTAATTCCTCTGATGAGCCTCCGTCGTTAAAGGATGTAAACTCAAGATTTTACAGACAATATGAAAACTATTTCCTACTTTATATAATGATGAACTTAAGATAGAAAAACACTTTCTCGCCACATGTGGAAAATATGTTTAAAGATGTTTACATGACGACCATGTGGAAGAACAAGAGTTCACCCCTCTGCTGTGACATCTTCATCCTCATCCTCATCCTCATCCTCATCCTCATCCTCATCCTCATCTTCATCTTCATCTTCATCACCATCTCCATCTTCATCTTCATCTCTGCAGAGAGGAAACTCAACCTTAATAAACACATTTACAGAGCAAAGCATTTCAATATTTTCTTTTCGGTGGATGTTCTGTTTTCTGTTGTTTGACCTTCAGCCGGATTATGCAAAAAGTGCAGATCAGATTTGACTGAAACTCGGTGGGGGTGGGGGGGGGATTGGATATGTGTGAGAGAGAAACCCATTACAGTTCTGTGAGGATCCGTTTAAACGGGCGGCTCCACCGAATCATTCATAGTTGATGAAAAAAGTCAGAAGCAGAGGAATCATATCTATGTTTGTGTGCAGAGTGAGTTCAAGGGGAATGTTGTTGGAGGTTTGTTTGTGTGTCTGCAGCACAACACAAAATCTACCAGTTGCATTTCCATGTAACCTGTTGGGGGGTCAGGACAGAAACCTACTTTAAACTCGTGAGGATGTTTTTCAATATTTTCCTTGATTTCTCAGAGAGTAAATCTGGATCTGGTGGATTTAAATATTGGTTCTTCGGCTTCAAACCTGTAACTACCACTGGTTTGTAGCTGAGATAAGTAATGAGCTCTTACCTTTGAGGCTTATTTTAATTTAAGGGGACTGTTCGAACTTTCCAACTTTCTCTATGTCAATCCAGGAAAGCTACTGTAGCCTGAATTGTAATTAGAGTATTTTCTGACGGATCACCAGCTGGTTTCTCACGGCGCCGGAGGGAACATCTGATTCCTGCCAACCGGGTCTCAAGATGCACATTTACTGCTAAACTGAATCTACTGAGATAATAACTGTAACTTTTCATCTGGGTGAATTAACGTTAACATTAATGCATCGCTAATATTAACCTCTTCTCCAGGCACAGCTGCTGCGAGTCGAGCGAAATGACATTCCATATTTCTGAGGCAGAGTTTTTCCAATTACACATTATGCAAACTAAATTTGCACTTTGCATTTTCACAAATCAATTGTGCATCTCTGCGATACAAATGGAATGCATAATGTCGGCAATCAGCGGGCCAGAACGCGTTCATAAAGTCTGACCACGGGACGGCGGCGCCCGGAGCCCGGCGGCTGGCGAGAGAGTGGCGAGACGTCTCAGCTGTCACATGGCGTCCTGGCAGAGCTCAGGTCTCTACGTCCTGAAGGGGTGATTGTAATATCTGAAATCTGTGGGAGCGGAGAAGGTATTAATATCCTAATGAGAAGCACTTTGGCTTTGGAGACAATCATGAGGGAGTAATAAAGGAAGTTTAAGTGTTTTGGTTGATCAGCCTGTGGCAGAAAGTTTCGGCCCTTTGAGGTTTTAGTTTGAGGTGTAAACGTGTGACTTCAACATGTCGGGAAAACATCGAAACTCCTTAAACTGCGATGTCAAGACTCTCAGGCTCTGAAGAAATACAAAAACAAATAATTTTGTTCTTTATTGCTCTTTATTGTCTGTTCTTCACTTCTATTCACGAGTCCTTGTTCCTGCTACTTTACTCTTCACCAGAGTTTCAATAAGCCGACGCCCCCGGTGCAGGAGGAATCAGGATTAAATAAATATGCAACACGCCTCCAGCCACTTTGAACCCACTCTCCCCGTAAAGCAAAACACACACTTTTGGCGATAGCTTCAGTGTAGAGCAGCTCTTCTGTTTCCTGAGTGTGACACTCTCATAACGCCGCTGCAGCTCTGGAAGCCCTCCACACGTTTTCATCTGCGCTTGAACTCTATTTACTCTCATGTCTGATTCAGAGGAGGTTGATGAAAAGATATGAATGCAGCAGCTGTTCAAAGATGAAATATCTGGATTTTCTGAATATATCAATTTTCCTGAGCAGCTAAATGTCTATTGTAATAAAGTGTTGTTTCTGTACAACAAGTAAAAAAAGGATGGAGCCGCTGTAGCTTTAATCTCCTCCCTGATCGGAGCATTGATGAAGAAGTGAGAGTTGAACGAGTTGAGCGACATCTCTTCACCCGGCGATGGGTCAGTGTTGGTTCAGGATTTTTTAGTGGAGTCTGGTCTTGTTTGGACGAGCGCCGAACGTCTCCAGGCACTGTAGAAACGTCTCTGACCTCTGACCTCGGTCCGCTGCCACTCTGAACCCGTTCCGTCGGAGCAGAGCTGTTATTTAACCTTTTCTCTGTGAGGACGAGGCCGTCCAATCACAGCCGAGAGGCTAACGTGTCCTTTAGACCCTGAGAGCTGCGGGTCCCTGAGTATTTGTTGATAGATTTTCCAGAGACAAAGTTCTCCTGAGACAGACGCAGAATCCAGAGACTCTATGAAGTTTCTGAAGAAGGAAAGGAGCTGGTTCGATGTCAGGAGGCGGCGTCGGCAGCTGAAAGACAATACAAGACAAAGTTAGTTTTTATTTGACAATAAATAAAGATGAACACAAGTCGCACATTGTTGCACATTACAAGTTCTGCAACCTTGTGAGTGTTTGTTGTGCACAAACCATAAAGGACATAAATCTTCCAGTTTCGAGTGAAAGAAGTTGACACAGATTGTTGAACTTCAGAAAGAGAACGAAGACCCAAACAGACCTGAACTACGAACCCTGGCCCTGAGATGCTTTCGATTCTGGAGGAGACGTCACATCATGAATCAGCCGAGGAGCCAAGTTCCATTTCTATGCAGACGATGGAGCATTTTCTTCTAAATTGAGCCGTCTGCATTCGAATCAACATAAAAACCACTAAAATGAGCCAGAGGTTGTTTTTTCAGTTTTTTTCTTGCAGGGCTACAATCGATCTGAAAGTGGCCGACGGCTCTTGAGGCTGATTGGGAGCAAATCGCTGCCTGGTTCCAAAATCTGGAGGAAATTATTCCCAGAAAAGAGACGTTTGATGCCAAAGCTTTCAGAATTAAATGTTTACCGATCGCAGGTGGAATATTGAGTGTTTATCTGTCTGTACACGGTCCGTACACTATTGGCCTGTTAGTGCTGAGCATCACATGAAGGAAGAGAGGGTTTCATGTTGTAGAGCTGATCTCAGACCAGCACTGTTCATAAATCTCCTTTTAAAATGCACATAGGAAGATTTAAATGGGATTCGATCGGTGTGATGGAGAAGGGATGTGTGCAGTGCTGCAGTCTCTGTGGTCGGGGGCGAGGCAATGAATCCAGTTAATTATGCAGTTAATGATACAACTGCGTGTGTTTGTGTGTGTGTGTGTGTGTGTGTGTGTGTGTGTGTCCTGATCTCTGCAGCTCTTTGTTGCATTACAAGTCCCGAGCGCTGTGCACACAAGCTTCACTGCAGGCGTAGATCTCAGCTCTCTCTGAGATGCACCAACTCCGAGCACCACAGTGCAGAGACATCCCCGTCTCACACAGACACACACATGCACACAGAAGCAGCACAGCAACACTCTCACAGACACACACTCTCTGTCTCACCGTGTGTCCTCAGGCCGACGAGCGGAGGGGAGACGTCCCAGTGAAAACAGGACGGACAGAAGTCGACAGTCAGCAGGAGACGAGAAGCTGCTTTGGTTCTTCTGTTGTTTATCGTTTCTCTCTCTGGAGGTCAGGGTGGGACGGAGCTCTGCGGGGGGGCAGGGGAGGAGGAGACATGTGGGAGTGAATCAGCGTTTGAGAAACGAAGGTCACAGATCAACAGCTCTTAAATATGACACATTAAAAGAAATCCAGGAGCACTGAGGTGATCGAGTGCAAGCGGAGGCCACACTGGTTTCACTGGAGCTGGAACTCCGGCGCTCGTCAGGAGGTGATCACACCATCGTTCCTGATACTTGACACATTAACGTGACTTCAGGCTTCAGCTGAGTCTCAGCTTCAGTCTGTGGCAGCTCATCGTTGAATCATGGAAACGCTGCACGAGGTTTTAGAGAATCAACGTTTCATCTTAAACCTCAAGATCGAAATTCACGTTCTCTTCACTTCTGCTAATTTAAGCAAAAACACTGGTTCTGTTTCAGGGGCAGTTTCTCAAAGTCTGTCCCATATAATAATATTAATAATCTTTATTTGTGTTGCACTTGTCTCTGACCTGAGTTATCTTCATCAGTGAAGTGCCCATGTTGAATTCAGTGCTCTGTATGATCTGCAGTCTCTTGTGAAGTTTCCTCCCTCGGATCTGAAATCCACCTCCAGAGAAACACTCCGAACTCCCTGGTCCGAACTGAGGCCGTCTGGGTGGCTGATGTCCGTCCAGTGTCCCACATTAAAACCCTTTATGTTGAGGTTTCCAGGGTTTGGCAGGTACATCTGTCATCCTTTCATTGGCCTGAGGGAAGCTGGCGTATTGATTAGCTGACCTAGTTCCTTCCTCTGAGCCAACAGGACAAACCAGAAAACCTCCAAACAGCTGGTGGCTGTGAAGGAGATGGATTTCAACCCGGAGCAGGAACAAGAGTTGTGACTTGTGATATTAAGACACAGTAAATATACCTGAACTGGAGGATCAGTTGTCATCGTCACTAACATGGAGGAGGCCGAGCCGCGGCTACACCTCAACCAACGGGCCCCTTGGGAAACTACATGTTTTGGATTTGGATCTGTTCTTCAGAGATGTTTTCAGAGAGGAAAACATCTCCTGTACGTTTCAGCTCCTCCATCAAGTGATTGCTTTTATTAAAACGTTTGTGCATGAAGATGTGAAGGTGCAGGTGAAGAGCTCCACGTGCACGCTCCACCACAGGAATCCATGTTTCTCTGTGGCGTTAGAACACAGCTGCATTCGAAGCCACTTATCTGAAAAACATGGCCGGAGCATTTAGATAATTACCCGTCATTAAAAGACGGTCTGACCCGAGTTGAGGTTGTTTTCTCCACACGAGCCTCAGCGTGAAGCTTCAGCTCGGTTGCTCTGCTTCCATTTAATGATGTGGAATGATTTTTTGAAGGATGTGTGTGGAGCGGATGTTTTGGAAGGGAACTGGGTTTCTCTGTGGCTCCGGTGTAAACAGAGGAATCGTAGCGCTGGTCACGCTCCACCGGGGCCGAGCAGTAAAGAAGGTCAACACGCCGGCTGTGTGGTAGAACCACCGCCGAGTGGAATGTTTACACGGCTGCAGGAGACGTCTGCTGCTGCTCTGCGCCTGCAGCTCGCCGCAGAGAAGCCGGGAAACAGAAATGAGATTTTACAGAAACACGAGCAGAAAACACGAGGAACACAAAGGTCAACCAGTGGTGGACGCTGCACTGGGAATCATCCGTCACTGCTTCGCCTCCTGATTAACTCTCCGTCCTAACGATGTTCGACGGCACAGCGCTGCCGGTAACGATGGGTATCTCTTTTTTTTTATGGTACAAGTTGGTTTACAAGCATTTTCTCTCACAGTATATGTTCAATTAAATCCTGCTCTGTGTGTCTTACCTGCTGGAAGACGACGGGAGGATAAGCACAGGTTTTATTTATCACATAGTTTGAAAGCAGGATTTTTTAATTTCACGTTTAGATTTTGTAACTCTGTCACTCAAAACCCTCACATATACCCCGCTTGCACTCCAGCTTCAGCTCGTTTCCTCAGGCTCGACTTCTTTAAACCTCCCCAGCCAATAGAATGTCACGTGTAGTGTTAATCAAATTGACTCGCCCTCGTTGTGGGTGTGTTAGCTTTGCTTCTCTGCGAGTCCTGTTCGGGTGGTTTTCTTTCCCCGTGTTCAGGCACTCCTGTCTCACGGCCTCATGATTACACCAGCTCCTCATCGTGACGGGAAAACGAGAATACCATCCTGGATCCCTGGTCATCACGGAGCGGGAACTGAAGCTAGAGCGCAGGAAATCTGTCCAAGCAACAAGACTCCACATGAGCGCAAGCAGCAGCAGCTCTAGCAAACAAGGGAGTGAACACACGAGAGAGAACGAGCGCAAACGAGCAGCGTCGACTTTCCTCCACGTCTCCAACGCTCGTGTCTTCACTCGTTTGCCGCTCGACGCACAAAGAGAACAAGAGCCGGGAGCAGGAGAATCACAACGAGAGACACGTAAACACTGTGGAGGAAAATGTGTTGTTGAAAAAGTTGTTCGTAAATTGCTTCAATTTTACAAACTAGGCAACAGTGTTTTTTGCGCACACACACACACACACACACACACACACACACACACACACACACACACACACACACACACACAGACACACACACACACACACTCTCTCTCTCTACCTCTCCATGTCCTCCATCAGGCCCGACGGCTGCATGAGCCCTTTAATATCGGCTGAATAATGCTTCTCGAGTCAGGAGTCGTTGCCACTCGCTGCAGAGAGAGAACCAGATATCAGGAATATTTTATCCCCCCCCCTGGCTTCCTTAATATGTCTTTTCTCCCCCTTTTCCTCCCTGCCATCCATTTCCTGTCGCTCTCTCCTCCCCCCCCCTGCTGCTGTGCTCATTGTGTGGTGCACTTACTGTAGTTTATTACTCCGACGTGCCTCCTTTCTCTCGGCCTCACTCCTTTCTCACTGCAAAATAATAAAAATGGCGTAAATGAAAATGTGGTTATAGACACGTTCAGCGGCCCTATTCATTTCATCTCTCTCTCTCTCTCTCTCTCTCGCTCTCTCTCTCTCTCTCTCAGAACAGAACAGACTAACCATTTCTTTATTGTTATATTTTCACTATAGCTACAATAAGGTTCTTATTCTTGAAATGAGCAGTTTTCATCGTCCTAATCCTCGCCTCCCGTCTGTTCCTCTCAAGACTCCTCTCTGACTGACAAGAGGAGAAGTCAGTGATGGAGGGATGCAGAAATGGAATTATAGGGAAGAAGAGGGGGAGAGAGGCTGGAGGATGGAGAGAGGAGAAAGAGAGGGAGGGAGGTAGAGCGAGCACTACGTCAGAAAGCCTTCTGGTTCGGAGCAATGACATTAGTAAGTGATGCTTGGAAGAAGAAAACAGTCAATCTGGGAAGAGGGTGGCAGTTATGGATTGTGTGTGTGTGTGTGTGTGTGTGTGTGTGTGTGTGTGTGTGTGTGTGTGTGTGTGTGTGTGTGTGTGAGTCTGCAGGGAGGCTGTGTTTTTTTTGTGTGTACACATCATCTGTGAATGTGTGAACAGAAATGACTCGATTAAAATCTCTCGGAACTACAAATGAATCACCAAATTCGGAGATAAGAATTCTCTGGGGCAGAAATCGCTGTCGGGTCTCGGAGCAGATTCGTGTTTGGACTCGAGCGTCGGAGTCGGGGGGGCTTCGATCGATGTGACTTGCAGACAGGAGACATAAATATATAAATATCTCTGGTGGGAGACAGTGGTTCTGTGTCACTTACATTTTAATTTCTGCAACATGCTTAATCAATGTTTAGTTATTTATAAGCTCCACCTTTTTTCCAATTGAGTGTTTTTTGTTTAAATATAATAAATCAGATTCTTCACACCTTGTTCCACCTTTGTTTACCTGCCTAGTTTTGACCGATATCTGGATCCCTGTGCAATCATAATGGTTATTAACCTCATACACTGTTTATCCATTTTAATAACTGGGGAAAGGGGTCTGGACATTATCTGGAGTTGGAACAATATATAAAAACTAAAACAAAACCAATAGAATAACTTCATTTCATTCTCTGATTCTCACCTGAAGCTGTTTGGAGCCAGACTCTGAAAGTCACAGATTATCAGGTTTACTTGAATTCATGTTAGATTTGATATCAGTTCTAGTTGAAGATATGTGGAAAACAGGATCAGGGACTTTAACATGATCTTTATTTTTCCCGTTAACCTGAAATCTTCTCTAATTGAGATTTCGTCTTTTGACATTTTCTTGACTCTGAAGCCTGAAGCTCTCCAAAAGATCTTTGTGCATATTTGCGTTTGTGTGTTTGTGTGTGTGTGTGTGGGCAGATCTAAGTGCTGTTTAGTCGGAGAGTGTGTGTGTTTGTGTGTGTGTGTGTTCTAGCACCTTGGCGTGCGTTTGTGAAAGCCTGAGGGGGTGGGGGGGGGGGTTAATTAAAGAGAGTGAGTGGAAGGAGGGAGTGTGTAACGAGGGCATGGAGGGAAGAGGAAGGAAAGATGGAGAGTGTGTGTGTAGGATGTGTTTCATGAAGTGTGTGTGTGTGTTTAGGTTGTGTTTCATTAAGTGTGTGTGTGTGTGTGTGTGTGTGTGTGTGTGTGTGTGTGTGTGTGTGTGTGTGAGAGAGAGAGAGAGAGAGACATTTGGCAGCTCAGCGACTTGAGGATGATACATTGACTGGAGCTGTTTACATCTCTTTATGTTTCTCTCTGAGGAGTCGAGGCTGCAGTGGCTTCACTTCCTGGCAAATATTACACACACACACACACACACACACACACACACACACACACACACACACACACACACACACACACACACACACACACACACACACACTCATGAACAGTGTGTGGTCAGATACTTTGAAATAAAATCCATTACTGAATAACGTAACCTTGTGGATTATAAAATGTGATTTAATACTAATGATGATGAATCATTAATTAATTTAATACTTTTGATTACTTCACAATAAAACATGGCACCTTGTACTGCACACATGCATTTTTTGCTAGTCCGGCCCACGCAGTTGTCTACGCAGCAGAATGCAGTTGTGTTGTTGAAGTAACACTCAGAGTTGTCGAGTGACAAACGTCCTCGTGCAGCTGGTGAATATCAATGTGTTCCACGTGTCAGCTGCTCGCCAGCAGGAAGCTGATGAACGAGCCGGTGGCGCTGACGCTGACGATCAGCTGACGCACACACTCGGCCGGAACTTGCGCGCTGCTTCATTACTTTGATGGACACACAATCCCGACACACAATCCTGGAGGACACACAAACATCTCAACAGTGCACAGGAAGCTGGAAAGTACACGTTGCACACACATGTACTACTGTGCTTCCTAGGACTCACATGATTCCACCTCCTGCTCATAGCAAACACACACACACACACACACACACACACACACACACACACACACACACACACACACACACACACACACACACACACACACACAGCAGAGCCATTAGTTGGGGGGTGTCCGGACAGTAAAGGGACCTGGAGCTTGTTGTGAAGCCAGGAGTCATTTGCTGCATCGAACAGGACTCACAGCAGGTTGCTGCACGTAATGATGGTCCAGGGGGGGGGGCGGGGGGGCTCACAGCACTGATGGCCTCTACGTGTGATGTGTGGGTGTAATTGCGTGTTTTATGCGTGTGTGTGTGTATTAGTGTGTGTCCGTCTCCACGCTCTGGTTCGTGCACTATGTTCATTTATTCATGTCTTTGATATGCTGATAGGCATGCAATGTGTTTTGTGTGTGTGTGTGTGTGTGTGTGTGTGTGTGTGTGTGTGTGTGTGTGTGTGTGTGTGTAGCTGCAGATTTATAGGCATGTCTCCATGCTTTCCAATGGTGTGGGACTGAGCCATGAATCAGCTCAGCCTGTAATGAATTCTGATGGCCCACAGGAGAGGAGGAGGAGGAGGAGGAGGAAGGGGTTGAAGGGGTTGAAGGAGGGGAAGGAGGAAGAGGAGAAGAGATGAAGGAGAGTTGAGAGGAGGCAGAAAAAAATGGAAGGAGATGATAGAAAATTTGGATTTGGTTGAAATTGGGAGCAGAGAGGAAGGAAGCACAGAGTGGAGCAGCGTGGCCTCGTTGATTGACCATGAAAATCAGAATTCACTCGTCTCACTCCGGAGATTTAAAGGCACAGACTCTGTTTACTCGTCTTTCTCACATATTCTCTCTATTTAATAAACCACAACATTAATGGAAAATACCCAAACGCAGCGTGTGTTGCTGCCGACCTCTTTTCAAATGAGTCGTTGATCTCCAGTTTCCCAAAGTACGAAGCATCAGTCTAAAAACTATAAGTGTGAACTCTCCTCATCAGGACGGAGGAAGGAAACTGTGAAGCTAATTCATATCATCACAGCGCTCAGGAGGAGGAGGAGGAGGAGGAGGAGGAGGAGGAGGAGGAGGAGGAGGAGGAGGAGGAGGAGGAGGAGGAGGAGGAGGAGGAGGAGGAGGAGGAGGAGGAGCAGGAGAGTCAGCAGGAGAGCAGCAAGGCCCATTAAAGAAAATACATATTAAAGGAGGAAAACCCACAGATTCATGAAACTGCTGCCGACATAAGTAGATGTAATTTATACACAAGGGAGAAACCACACAGCAGATGTTACTGTATATTTAATGTTGCGGGTTATGTATCTATCTCTATATTCTCTCTCTCTCTCTCTCTCGCTCTCTCTCTCTCTCTCTCTCTCTCTTTAACAACCAGGGACTAAAGTCATTGCTCTGTTTCCTGTCCTGGTAAAAGCCAGAGTTGTGGTTGATTTCAGGTTTTATGAGCTAATGCAAAATCTCTAAACATTTAAGGATGTATGGTGCATGTTTCAAAGAAGCGATCTGCATTGTAAAAGAAAATTAATTGCATTTTAGCCATATTTTATAATTTATTTTAATGTTGTTTTGTTCACAATTGTTAATCTCTATTTATTTGATGGAAAGGAATAATTGATTGCCCTACTCTTGTTCTGTAAAACTGAATAGAGTAGGTATTTAAAAATCAAAATCTCTCTCTCTCTCTCTCTCTCTCTCTCTCTCTCTCTCTCTCTCTCTCTCTCTCTCTCTCTCTCTCTCTCTCTCTCTCTCTCTCTCTCTCTCTCTCTCTCTCTCTCTCTCTCTCTCTCTCTCTCTCTCTCTCTCTCTGACATGTTTCTACAGAGGGTTCCTGTTTTTCCTTCACCGCTGCAGATGTTTGAAAGGCCTCCGGCCGGTCACAGTCGGTCCAGTCAGCACAAAACTGATCGATGGTCAAATCAAACATCAGCAGCCTTCAGAGGGACAGAGAGAAAGAGAGAAAGAGAGAGAGAAAGAGAGAAAGAGAGAAAGAGAGAAAGAGAGAAAGAGAGAAAGAGAGAAAGAGAGAAAGAGAGAAAGAGAGAAAGAGAGAAAGAGAGAAATCCATCCCAGCAGCGACATAATGTTCCCAACACGATGTGCTCCGGCATCAAACCCGCTGTGTCTCTTCTCCTCAGCCTCGGGGGGGGGGGGTGTTTGTGTAGGATGAGTTTTGTTTTACAGCAACGGATTCATTTGCATGAAGGTTTTGATTCATTCATCGAGTCCACTGCTGTTTTTCATTTTGTTCCAGCTTCTTTATGAAGGTTTTCAATTAAGATCATTTAACGTCTGGCTGCTAAAAAACAAAATACTGAACGATACAAAGTCCAAGAAACAGGAAGCAGGAAGGTCGGCCATCTTGAAGTGTCCTCTTCCTGTCTCCTGGTCTGTTGGCTGCTCTGAGCTGGTTTGTGACGCTGGAGGTTCGGTGCAGAGGAAACGATCTGAGAGGGAGAAACCTTCTTCTTCAGTTTCTCTGCTCTCGCTGTGACTCACGTGTTGACTCCAATCGATCGGGAGAAGCTAATCTCGTCCCCTGGAAAGATAACACCGATAACGCACTGTAAAGCAAGATGAGGTTGTAATGACGCTGAAGGGGAAATGGGTCGGTGCAGATTTCAAACACAACACGAAGGAGATATCGTAGATTGGGAAAACGATAACGAGAAACCTTTATCGCCCGTAATGAAACTGACAATATCACTTTTTATTTAGCAAACTCTATTCTCCCCCTTGTTTGTGGAGAATGTGCAGGATAATAAAAAAGGATAATGAGGCTGAGACTGGAAAAGACACCAGGACCAAGGCCAACGTGACTGAGGGCTGGTGTGAAGGCTGCATGGGGGGGGGGGGTGGGGGGGGGGGGGTGCTTCACCGGGTTGATGTTCATCCTTCAGCCGTTCAGATCTGATCTGTTCTTTTACAATCTTCTTATTTGGATGAGTTCATGATTTTGTCCCAGTGCCAAGTTAGAACAGAGTTTATCTATCTTTCTATCTATCTATCTATCTATCTATCTATCTATCTATCTATCTATCTATCTATCTATCTATCTATCTATCTATCTATCTATCTATCTATCTATCTATCTATCTATCTATCTATCTATCTATCTATCTATCTATCTATCTATCTATCTATCTATCTATCTATCTATCTATCTATCTATCTATCTATCTATCTATCTATCTATCTATCTATCTATCTATCTATCTATCTATCTATCTATCTATCTATCTATCTATCTGTATATTTATTTATCTATCTCTGTATCTCTGTGTCTCTCTATCTATCTGTCTATCATCTATAATATATTTATCTCTATCTATCTTTCTCTCTGTATCTATCTATCTATCTATCTATCTATCTATCTATCTATCTATCTATCTATCTATCTATCTATCTATCTATCTATCTATCTATCTATCTATCTATCTATCTATCTATCTATCTATCTATCTATCTATCTATCTATCTATCTATCTATCTATCTATCTATCTATCTATCTATCTATCTATCTATCTATCTGCATATTTATTTATTTATCTATCTCTGTATCTCTGTGTCTCTCTATCTATATCTATCTATAATATATTTATATCTATCTATCTTTCTGTCATTAACTATCCCTCTGTCTATCTATCTATCTATCTATCTATCTATCTATCTATCTATCTATCTATCTATCTATCTATCTATCTATCTATCTATCTATCTATCTATCTATCTATCTATCTATCTATCTATCTATCTATCTATCTATCTATCTATCTATCTATCTATCTATCTATCTATCTATCTATCTATCTATCTATCTATCTATCTATCTATCTATCTATCTATCTATCTATCTATCTATCTATCTATCTATCTATCTATCTATCTATCTATCTATCTATCTATCTATCTATCTATCTCTATCAGTCTCTTTATCTATTTATCTATATCTATTTATCTCTGTAGCTATCCCTCTATCTTTTTATCCCCATATATCTCTTAATTAACCCTCCATCTCTCTATCTTTCTATTTAATTATCTCTCGATCTCTCTATCTATCTTTGTATCTCTCCATCTCTCTCTCTATCTCCCCCTGTATCTCCAGCTGAACCCGCTGCAGGCTCCATGTTGTGTAGTGCTCTCTGGTTTTGTGTGTTGCGGTGACAGAGTTGT
>NC_083654.1:21540158-21567658 GCF_963576545.1 Limanda limanda
CGGCCCGGGAGGAGGAGGAGGAGGAGGAGGAGGAGAGGGAGGAGGAGGAGGAAGGGGAGGAGGAAGGGGAGTGACGGACTCGTTGACGGGCGTGGCGGCCATGGCCTCCTACTCCTCCTCCCTGGCGTCCCTGTCGCTGGCGGCGCTGGTGGGCGAGACGGTGATGACGCCGTCGGGTCAGGCCAACGTCATCTACCTGGCGGTGAACGAGAGCAGCCCGGGCAGCTTGTTACTGCAGCTGTGTGAGCTGCTGGCCACCACGCCACTGCAGGTACACAACACACACACACACACACACACACACACACACACACACACACACACACACACACACACACACACACACACACACACATTTAAATAATTTATTTGAATCCACCAATCATATTCGTACAACAAGGATTCAAACATTTCTCAGAGGTTGGATACATCTCAGTGACTCATGGGAACGAGAAACATCTCCGACGCCAAACAGCAAGTCGACCTCCAGCAGCTGATACAGAGCAGAACTTTGCTAGTTGTTGAGATCGGCTCTTATTAAGTCCTGCCAAAGGTCAAAGGTCAAATGTTCAGTCGTAGCCCACTGACCGAAAGTTTATGGACATGCCCCAGACTTCCAAATATCAATACTTCCAGTTTACATGTATAGCCTAGGTCTCTCATTTTAGCAACAATGGGTATTTGGTCAACTTGTCAAGGAAGGCTAAGTCCATGTAGAGGTCATAGACACACACACACACACACACACACACACACACACACACACACACACACACACACACACACACACACACACACACACAAAGAAGGCTAAGTCCATGTAGAGGTCATAGACACACACACACACACACACACACACACACAAGGAAGGCTAAGTCCATGTAGAGGTCATAGACACACAAACAACACACACACACACACACACACACACACACAAGGAAGGCTAAGTCCATGTAGAGGTCATAGACACACACACACACACACACACACACACAAGGAAGGCTAAGTCCATGTAGAGGTCATAGACACACACACACACACACACACACACACACACACACACACACACACACACACACACACACAAGGAAGGCTAAGTCCATGTAGAGGTCATAGACACACAAACAACACACACACACACACACACACACACACACAAGGAAGGCTAAGTCCATGTAGAGGTCATAGACACACACACACACACACACACAAGGAAGGCTAAGTCCATGTAGAGGTCATAGATACAGGCGACCTCAAGGACCACTACCTCCCTTTTAACCCTGTCCAAGAGAACAACATCGGGGGTGTTAGGGATGTTACAGAACACATCATCAGAACTGTTCAACCAATCTGACATCATACTGGAGTGTTTGTACATGGACACATTTGGAGGAATACTCCCTTAACAGTTCTAGAAATGAGGTCGACAATGCGCTCATGGCGTGCAGTGTAGAGTCCTTTGTACTTATTACAGCCTTTAACAATATGAGCAATGGATTCTAAATGTTGGTTGGGATTAGAATGCATTATACAGTGTGGGTGATGATTATTAGGGTACCACAATGCAAGATTGTATTTAGTTGGCGACACCTGTAGTCTGGCTTTAACAGTAAAGCAGAGGATGTCCTCTCCTACAGAGACATTCCTGTACATTGTATGAGAGACAGAGTGGACAGCAGAGTCAAGGCCAGCTGTCCCTGCAGTCTCAGTCCAGTCCAGTGGAGTTTTGTCTCTGCCTGTTTAATGTTCAGGAGGGACTTTCTTGCTGTTGTGTTGTGTTGTGTTTGTTGTGTCCCATTGTGGTAGACAGTGGCCTCCACATTGACCGCTGGGTCTGTCACAACTGCATCAGATGCGTCTGGTGCAGTTGGTGAATTTCCTTTCAGCCCATTTCAGTCGAACTGCTGCTCTGTTGCACAGGTCACTGAGGTCCGGCCAGTCTGACCGACAACCGTAACCTGCAGCTCGGGTCTCCAGCTCGCCGTTAACTTTCCTCCTGAAGCCCAGGAAGTTCTCCTGGCCAGCGTTTGCCAAAGGGACCTTTCTCCTCCTGAGGTCCAGTAGGAGGGAGGCTCTGGCTAGCTCTCGAACGTTAGTACTAGAGTCCAGAACATATAACCTCTGCTGCATTAACGATGGCAGTTACAACGTGTGAGATGTTAAGTTTTTAAGTTGCAATGTGTTTGGCACGGAGCTGCGGTGGAGACTGCACGCTGTGCTGCCTGCTGCTACACACTCTGACACACACACACACACACACACACACACACACACACACACACACACACACACACACACACCACGCCACGCCACTGCAGGAACACACACACAACACACACACACACACCACGCCACTGCAGGTACACACACACACACACACACCTCTATAAACCCCCCAGATGGCTCATTAGAAACAGCGTTCACTTCACTTTAAAGGCCACGCCCCCAAACTCAATTGGACTCGACTCAATCTCAGTGAACTCACCTGATGCAGTTTGAACTTCGCACACATGATTCTGTTCAGGAGTCTGACGACGCTTCAGCTGATTCCTCAACATTCACTGTTAAAAACATTTAAATCCATCAGTCACTAAATGTCTCTGTATAGATATGAATGTGTTAAAGGAATAAAACTCACAATCACTGTTCCTTCATTCATTCCTTGTTCATTGTGGAGTTTGTTTGTTTAACCATTGAATCATAATTCATTCATAGCGTGACTCACATCCGGAGCTGAGTCCCCCCCCCCCTCTCTGAGAGCTGAGTGATCATACTGATGCAGGTAATAACTTACACCACATCCTTCATTCTGTCCTTCACTCATTCATCTACAGGTTCACATGTTTCTGTTCATCTCTTGTCCAGTAACAGTAAAAAGGAACTTTTTAATAAATGTCTCCAATCAAATCAGGTTTTAATATTTTTACAGTAACGTTTGTTTTCTTATTTCCAGGTCGAGTCTGTTTGTAAATCAAAAGCTTCCCTGTGAGAATTGAGCCGTCAGCTACACTCAGCTTCAGTTTGCTTCCTTGAATCTCTACAAGGAAACAAACATGAAGTCATCGAGCCAATCACTGCACCCCACCCCCCCCCCCCCTTTCATTACATGGAGTGATGTCATCATCAGAACTTCATCCTTTCACCTGGATTCATAAGCCTCTGAGTTGTTTCATGAACTCCAGCTCAGACAGAAGAACACGGTGGGCCTGAGTCTTTCTGCAGAACATTGATTTCTTGCATCAGCTTGTGATGCAGCAGCTGTGATGAGGCTGCGGGCGCCGGCCGGCCCGAGAGCCACGAGCTGATCTGTTGTTTCTGTGGCGTGAAGCAACTTAAGCTGCACAGGAACAACACACACTGGCCTCCTTCTTGGAAACTTTCCATGGGAATTAACGGGAATATACGGGAATATACGGGAATTAACAGGAATTAACGGGAATAAACGGGATTTAACGGGAATATACGGGAATATACGGGAATTAACAGGAATTAACGGGAATAAACGGGATTTAACGGGAATTAACGGGAATAAACTGGAAATGTTGTGGGTAATTTATACTAACTGTATTTAACTTGTCATATACAGACATAAATATAAACCTTTTGTTGTGTCATAGGCTGATTTGAGCCCTGAGGAAACTTTGGGCACTTGACTATATGCTTCTGCATCGTTGTGTCATTCTTAACATAGGTCTTTGCACAGTATTTGCAAATGTACACAGCCTTTCCTTCTACATTGGATGAGGTGAAATGTCTCCACACATGAGAGAGTGCACGTGGCATTGTTCTGTAGAATAAGATGAGAAAAAAGATTGTAAAAAAACACTAATGCAATGCCAGAGATATAAATAGTTAGCCAAACAATTGGAATCGTCTGTAAACATATTTTACAATTGATGGATAAATGAATGGAAATAGTCTAGATGAACAGATGAACAATCCTCAATCAGCATGCTAATATATGTCCCCCAGTAATAACTACTTAAGCTGCACAGGAACAACACACACTCGCTCCTGACAGGACGCCAGGCGGCTGCAGGGGCTGAATCCAGATCTTATCTCTCTCTCTCTCTCTGAGCATCGATCGCCCGGCAGAGCAGCGAACAAAAAGCCTCCAGGAGTTATTTCGTTATTTTATTAAACCTTTAAAATGCTTTGGAAACGTCTGGTTTCTTCAGCGCTCGTCACTGGGATGTGAGCCGTCGTCCTGCGAGTCGTGAACAGCTCGTGAACTCATGGTTCCAGTGAATCTCCCGCTGCCTGTGATTGGTTCCCCGGGCTTCGTGTGCGAGAGAATAAAAGAGACGCAGCCGTGATGAATAGAAACCTGAGGAGGAGATGATGCAACAGCGTCTGGATGAAGATGATGTAACCTCCTCTGTGATGTGACTGGTTTCAATGAGACACCTTTTGTTTTCCCAGGGTTTGGTGTTCGAGGAGGAGAGGCCCCCCCCGCCCAACCGGGCTCCGCTGGCGCCCATGCTGGAGTTCGTCTCCGCCCAGACGGGGGTCCCCGTGGTCGCCGTAGGGGGAGGAGCCAGCTTGGGACGAGAGCCGCAGGTAGGAACACATTACTTAATGTTGCATCATCAGACTGGGAGATATAGTGAGGGAAGAACGACCTCTTGACCTTTACATACCTTTACGCCTTTCATTCAGATTTTAATAATTAAATGTTTACGATGCAGCTGCTTATGATGCTGCAAGTCATTATGGGATATGATATGAATTAGATTATGATTTAAATAACTTTAACTGGGCATTGATTTACTTTGATTACTTGATGATTGAAGCTTTAATTCTTACTTAAATATTCATTATTCATATATTTTGACTTTAAGCGTTAATTGTAATTCCAAACAGTTTTACAGAATTATCTGTGTTTAATATCTCCTACAAAATTAAAGCATTGTTGCTGTAAACACAACGTTAGCTTTATATCAACGTATTTAAACAACAGGCAGAGTTTCAGCCTCCTCTTACTTCCTGTGTGGGCAGGAAGTGCACAGAGGGTTCACAGAAACAGGTTTGATGAGCGCACTGAGACTGAAGCAGAAAGTCGCCGGCCGTAAAAACCCAAAACACAGATCTCTGATGGAACTCGTCACAAAAATCTCAGCTCTTTGTTTTCCCCTGAGCTCAGAGAATTAGAGAAGTGACAGAGTCGGTGTCTCACGGCTGTGAAACCAGGAAACAGAACTGAGTGAAGAATCTGATCTGTTCCACACTCGAGTCCCCGGGAGGATTCAGAATTATAAACATTTCACAAAACATTATGAAGCAGTTATGAAGAAGAACAAGAGTATAATTTGCCAGATTTGCTCAGTGCTGCTGAACTCAGAGCATCAGATTGTTACTGAAGGAGATGTGAGTGTAAATCTGACATTTTCCCTTGTGCCCTGTGAGAGAATCTGTAGATATTACAACTAAAACAAGATGTTTCATGATGAAACCGATAAACCGTGCGTTTCATCGACGTGTGTTTCTCTTGTTTTAGTCTTTTCTGTTTCTGCTGCGTCACCTTGTTTGTTATGATTCTCGCCCGCTCATCGCTGCAGACTAAATTATCGGGTGTCTTCTCTCCAACTGGCTGGTGTGTGTGTGACGAACGGCGATAAGTACGTCAGGCTAACAAAAGCAGTTTAGCGCTGACAGGGGAGATATTTAATAATTAGTTTTAAGTGGATCTTCTTGACAGTACAATGAGGTTATTGTAATTCGACACGACTGTAACATCAGCTGTGGCATCAGTTGATTTAACGCTCTGTGACACGTCAGCACCAGAACACACTGTCCTCACCAGCAGCTTCATGGTGCGTTAGAGTGCAAGCGGCGCGAGGAGCGGAGCTGCGTTTGCACTCGTTTGACTCAGGGAAGAACGTTTGGTGACATTTCATTACAGCTCCTGTCTCTAGACTAGCAGAATAAACCAGAGTTTTACATTTAAATATAAATATAAAAAACATTTGTTCTGTAAAGACGTTGAGCTGCTCTTGGGCCGTATAAAAAAATATGCATATTCTTTTTCTCTTGATCGTAAAAGCAGGTTGATATCTTTCAACTTGACTCACAAACAAACCTTTAACTAAACAAATATACTTCTTCTATCTAACCAGCACTCGTCTGTCCCAAGTTTATTAAAAGTAGTTTCACTCCTGTGGATCAACAACATCTTATCTTAACTTAAGCTTGACTTGGACAGACTATATGTGACAGTTACCTGAACAAATACACAGCATACTGTCTTTTTAGTGTAATATCTATATAACTACACAGTTTGAATGCCTGGTTCTATATTTGAGACCCAATATCCATGCTGTCAGGTTCTTAGCTTCCTCAGTAAAGTTTTCCTTTTGACTCTGCTTCAGAATTCAGACACATTAACGTTGTGAATATCTCACGAGCTCCAGGTTAGTTTGAATTATGAAAGACAGCTAGCAGAGGATTAAGCATCTTATTATCATCTCATCTTAACTTAAGCTTGACTTGGACAGAGTATATGTGATAGTTACCTGAACAAATACACAGCATACAGACTTTTTAGTATAATATCTGTTTAACTACACAGTTTTAACGCCTGGTTCTGTATTTGAGACCTAATGTCCTCTGAGAGTTGCCGTGACGACGCCATAAACCAGTTGTTTACCATCACATCCGGTTCGATGAACCCAAGACGCTCAGATACGTGTTGGTTCCAGCACTGGTTCCATCCCGTGGGCCGAAGCTTCTTCCAGTCCTGCCACTGTTATCCACGCTGTCAGGTTCTTAGCTTCCTCAGTAAAGTTTTCCTTCTGACGCTTCAGAATTCAGACACATAAACATTGTGAATATATAACGAGCTCCAGGTTAGTTTGAATTATGAAAGACAGCTAGCAGAGGATTTAGCATCTCTTGCCTCTTCCGCTGTGATTGAATGAGCTAGCTCGCTAAGCTCCGCCCCTTTGACCCCTCCTCTTGGGGTTTGCAAACAAGCGCTTTAGCTTCCAGAGTAGTTGAGATGTGTTTGAACAACTAAACTCTAATCAGCTCTTAATTGCCTTTGGGAAGCTGAGTCATGCTTGTTTCCTGATACTTGCAGAGAATCAATCCACCTCGTGTCAACACGGCTTCTGGAACCGTGACTCGGGACGTTCACGGTTTCTGTTCAGTGCTCACATGACAAGTGGAGTATTTTCCTCTTTAGCTCCGGCCTCCGAAGGGGGAAGGAACATTTCGTTTCACGTCTCACGCTACATGCTCCGCTCTCAGCCGGGAGCAGAGAAACAGACGAGCTCATAATGTGACTGGTGCTGGTTTGATATCTGACCCAGTCGAGTGCAGCTCAACCTGAGGAGAGTCCCACCGAGCCTCAGCTTTGATCCTCCACAGATCCAGAGTCAGCTCATTTAAATATGTGTTATGTGCAGAATGAGCTGAATAATTCATTGTAAACATCACTCGGTTCTAAACTCTGGACGGAGTCAGAGAAGGACACAAGGAGATCTGGAGGTTTCAGTTTGTCAGCTCACTCTCTGTCCAACTCTCAACCTTTGTGGATTCTTCCGTCCTGATCCTCTGTTCTCGTTGTAAGAAAAGTACAATGGAGGAGAAGCCGATAGAAATGAAGTCGTCTCTCAGACACTGAGCAGCTGGTCAGATTGAATGTGACTGGAGCAGCAGACAGGACGGACCTGGTTCTTTCTCTCACAGAAAGTCTCATTCAGACGCTGTGTTCGAGCTGAAGAATCAGCTGATTGTGTTTCACAGATCAGTGAGAAGAACCGTGTCCGTCCAACAGGACAGAGTCTGTGAACGAGACCTGATTAAACCTGCAGTGAGCAAACACCAGTGTTCAGCTCTGCTGCAGGAACTGGTGCAGGATGAGTAAAGTGAGCGTGAGGTCAGCGTGGATTAATGCAACTAATCAATCTCTGACAGAACATATTTCATTTTTAAACAAGGATATTTCCTGGTTCTGTTATTTCGGTGAAGTTACATCTGTGTCGTGTTCGGTTAGAACAGTTAACTGGTGCAAAGCTGAGAAGACGATTGGTGCAGATTCAGAGACATACCTGTTGGTCATAGAACCACTTTTTAAGATTGTGTGTTTTGTCCTTGTGTTTAAACTGGACCTATTTGTCAGATGTTCATATTTAATGCGGCCGAAGAAAAACACAAGAGCTCTGAACACTTTACTTTTTCCCCACATTCGCAAATATCATATGTTATCGTACGTCATCGTATGAACACTAAGAAGATGATCATGTGGTAATATTAAAGTTGTTGTACTCAAGCACACACGTAACCAGCAGGATCACTACACAGTGACTTAGCAACCGAACAACAACAGTTTGAATAGTAAAGTTACCTTTTGTGTGATAGGAGGTATATCCCACACGTACAGATTATTAACACAATAAAAGCGATAGATTGTGAGTGATTCACTGTGATGTCACACAATAATCAGGTAATTGGCTCAATCTTCACTAAACAGAGACGAGCCTAGGTGAGAGAGGTGTGTTGGTTTGTGTTTGATGAACGTGTGTAACTGCTGGAGACCAGAGTTTAACTCGATTCTTCAACTTGGGTTTTATTTTGAAGGTTTTGTTCTTTGTCCATATTCCGAGATGTAATTCACCCTCGTCTCCTCCAGGAAACCGGCTCCATCTACCTCCAGTTCACCTGCTCCACGGCGCTGCAGCTGGAGGTCATCTTCGAGGTGCTGGAGGAGTACGACTGGACCGCCTTCTCCGTGGTGACCACCCGTCACCATGGCTACGAGGACTTCCTGGCCATGGTGGAGGGCATGACGGACGGCTCGTTCATCGGCTGGGAGAAGAACAGCGTGGTGATCCTGAACGTGACGGACGACCCCGGGGGGGCGCGGACCAAGCGGCTGCTCAAAGACCACGAAGCCCAGGTGAGTTTTCTTGACACCGCAAAACCCAACGGCTCCTCTCTCTGAGTCGTTCACTTCCTGAATCTGTGAAGGTTCCTCAGCCTTGGAGAAGCAGATGGTGAATCCAGTTTATAAAAAACAATTCTCTCCTTCATTGTTGTTTGACCTCGTGTCGTCAGCTGCTGGTTTCACCTCCAGAGACGCAGCTCGCTTCCTGTCGCCCACTGAAAGAAAAACTTATCTGCCTCAGACTTTGTGCAGAACACCTCTTCCTGCTCCTCCTGCTCCTCCTGTGTTTGCCGGGTTTCCTCTCGGTTCTCCAGCATCGACGCTGACGTTCCAGAGCTTCTGTTCCCTCGATGTGTTTGAACCGGTCAAGAAAGACCAACTCCAGATGAAAGGGTTAATTGCTTCCTTTGAACTAAACGTGCCCGTGTTTAACAAACCTTTGTTTAGCTGCTAACTGGATAATTAATTACCTGCTGTGGATGTTATACGAGCCGGGCCTGTGATGGGAGCTCCGCCTCTCAACCTGTACAAGCCGCTCAGATAATGGATGAATAATGGATTCTGGGTTTAAACTCCCAGCTTCAGAAATCAGACTTTCCTCCGAGTCACAGCCGGGAAACTTCTCTCTAACCTTTAACGACACGAGAGGTTAGAAACAGAAAAGTCTGTTTTTCTGCATCGTTGCTGCGGAGAAACAACAGAGTCCGGAGGAAACCACAACATCTGAAGTGACCTTAGCCCTGGTCTTCACGTGTCCGGTGGCGAGGAAGGAGATCACGGACGCCACGGGATCTTTTCACTTCCTTTTACCCGACCGTCGACTTCTTGAGCGATATCTCCTCCGTCTCCGTTTGACACTGAAGCTGTTTATTCAAACTTCTGACTCGCCTTGTAAATCTCCACGAGTCGGTGACTTTGTCGAGATGTCGTCCAGGGAAAGGAGGAAAGAGGAAAGAGGAAAGAGGAAAGAGGAAAGAGGAAAGAGGAAAGAAAGAAAGCCTGTTCAAACCCCTGCCTGTTCTCTTTGTAATAGACGTCCTTCATAACTCCGAGAGCTGAAGAACTTAAAAGTCTTGATTTTTCAAACGTATTGATTTGTTGTCAGAGCTCCGACTCTGGATCCTGGATTATTATTTAATTTCGGCGACTAAAAGGTTCACTTCAAACAATGACCAGTAGAAAGTCTCCGAGGGAGCAGCTTCTCCACTGAGATGTTTGCCTCTGGACTTCCTGTGCTGTCCATCAAAAAGTTTGTATATTAATAAAATATTAGCACAGGTCCTTAAAGTTCATGTTAACATCTCACTACATTATCTCCTAACTTCCTGATTCTGCAAATCTGCAAATCCCTCTGATATGCTACTGAAAATTGAAATATGTCCAAATGCTGCTTGACCTGCTTCGGTGAAGCCAAAGTGTCTCGATAGCCCCCCCTGGTAGTCCGCCGCAGTAGGTCGTACAGTCTGCCTCCTCCATGTTCGCGGACGGGAGATGGTCCAAACTAAAAAGTCCAAAAGAAATGATTCTCAGAGATGATTTCTGTCATTTTAAGGTTGTGACGCATGTTCACTTATTCATGTTTCTGACAAGTTCGCCTTTAATTAGATTTGATCATTTTAAATATGGCTGAAACGTCATAATTGAAAGCTGGAATAATTGATTCTTGAATTTCTTTCAGTATAAAAGAACGTGCATCTTGTGGTTTGGTTCTTCCTGGGTTCTGTTGAGTCCAACCAAACCGAGGAGTCATTATTCTCTCTCTTTGCTGAGAGTGAAGCAGAAAACCTTGGCTCACTGTTTCTCAGTGAATTCCCCCCCCCCCCCCACTGTATCACTGCCTGGTTTTTCCATTATTCTGAGCTGTTGTTCACACCTTGAAACCGGCCTCTCTGAAAACCTGCCACCAGGCGTCCGGGCCAACTCCTGCATAATCCACCAAGTTCCACCGGGAGCAGGTTCACAATGAGGCTGTGGTCACATGACGCTGCAGGTCGAGCACACAACAGGATCTGTGGCCTGGACGAAACCTGCACCGGGAGTTTAAGGTGAAATCCTTTGAATGAAACCCACTCTCCTGATGTTGGATCACTGGTTGAATGCGTCTCCGTCTGGTGATGTGAGTGTAAAGAGACGTGTTTCCCACCCGGAGGTTTTCTTTACGTCTCCTCGTCTCTTTCTTCTGCTTCGTGCATTAACACGAGTCTCACAAACACACAGAATCTGAAGGATCTGTGTTTATCCAACGAGATGAAAACCGTCCTCGTGCTCACGTCGGCCTCAGCGACCCGTCGACCTCCTGCTACACGTCTCTGTTGTGCTTCTCAGAAGAAGAGGGGAAGGCTGAGGTCATTTATTTCACTTCAAAGCTTCGTCTTTGCCAATTAGCGCCGCGCCGCCATCGGCTGACGAGCCTGTTTACCATCAGCAGGTGTGTTGTCTCCGCTTCTGCACGTCTCAGTCAGTTAAGTTTATCATTAGAGGAGAAGAAACAAACGAGAAATCAAGCAGCACAGCAACAGGAACTCCCCGTGTCATGGATTTTATTCCATTCATTCATTTTTCATAAGCCTCAAAGCTTCTGATGTATCAGCTCGTTTCAGCCGGATCCTGCGATGACACGCAAATCACTCCGGACCATGAATCAGCTGTTACAGCTCAGATATGGATTTACACTTTCTGATCAAACACTGAGTGAGAACGATGTTTAAAGAGAAGCTGTAGAAACAGGAAGTTGTATGTTTCTACAGACGAGTCTCATCAGCTGGTGTTTCAAACCGTCCTGGACCTGATGAGACGTCTCTGCATCACAAGATTTATATATTTATACTAGAGCTGTCAAACGATTAAAATATTTAATCGCGATTAATCGCATTTATGCCATAATTAACTCGCAATTTTTTTCCCCATCATTTTTTTTTCGTTTTAATGCTCTTATCAACATGGAAAAGTGGATTGGCTTGCTTTATGCAAATGTTTTATTTTATTGAAAAACAACATTGCCAAACAGGGCCGTACAAAATAAAATGATAAAGTTCACATTTCAGGTAAACAAGGACTCAGCCTATGGTGCAGTTAAACCATGGCTTAATATTAAAAAAATGTCAAGTTTGCTGTGAACATAGCAGTCAGGCGTCTTATTTCAGAAACAATGAACCATAACAGTTAGGTTACCAATAAAAGGTTAGCCTACTACTTCTTTGCTTTAAGCCAGCTACTCAAACAGACAAGCAACAAGATAACAAACAAACAAAATACACAGGCAAGTGTCGGCCTACTTTGAAATAAATTAAACACAGAACTTTGGACGCTACAATAGCTTAAAAATATATATGTTAGTTGGCGAAATATTAAAACAAAAAGCGAGAGCAGGTCAGACTGGAGGCGAACACAGATACTGAAGCTGCAGCTGCAGCTCTGCTTTAACTCGCGTTTAAAAAATTGATTAAATTTAATAACGCGTTAAACTGACAGCTCTAATTTATACATGTTGGAAATGTTTAGTGCAGCAGAACATTCCAGTTTTGAGTCCAGGCTCCGACTTCTTCAGTTCCCAAGATATGATAACATGAATATAACGGAAGTTAAATATCTTGGCTGCTCGATGGGACGAAGTTATTTATGGTTCCTCACTGCGATCGACCCTTTAAAAAATGTGATTTGATCCGTGTAGGAATATTATTAAGAAAATCTTAAAGTTATCAAACAGCTGTTGATTGCATTAAGTTTTGTTACGAGCAATTACAGGACTTTTAATCGTGGTTCACTGAGCCTCAGACATAAAGTAAAAACATTCACCTTCCTGTCGGGGGGGAAATGAGTCTTCCATTGTGAAAATAAAACAGCGACACTGGGTCTAAAAATTTAATCAGTGGCATGAAATCTAATTAAATGAATTCCTGCTTCCCGTTTAAATGCTGTATTTGTGTGTCTGTGTGTGTGTGTGTGTGTGTGTGTGTGTGTGTGTGTGTGTGTGTGTGTGTGTGTGTGTGTGTGTGTGTGTGTGTGTCGAGCTATGTTACGATAAAAAATGAAGTCGTAGGCAAATCTAAATTAAATGTTTTCTTCCAAAAATGAGACGTCCCAGTTTGGGCGAGTGAACGATGACTCACCTGAGCTAACGACGTGATTGATGGCGTGAAATTACAACAAATGGCGTCTCTCTCTCTCCGGGAGGACGGACGGGCGAGGAACCTCTGACTCCTGCTCCGAGGACGAGAGAGAGAGAGAGAGAGAGAGAGAGAGAACGAAGACTCTTGAAGCTGATGAGATGCCGGAGCTGCACATGTTGACGGACAGGAGCCGAGCGTTAGCGAGCACTTCACGCCGACCCTGATCCCGGCGCCTGTCGGCTGAGTGGGAGGGATCACCGTCATCTCGCCGGCCTCGCTGACGCCACTGACGCTGGAGAATGTGAAGCGTGTGACACGAGCGCTCGCCTGCTGCTGGAGTGTCGGGGGGGAAAGTGCTCCACGATTTCGGTTTTGACTAATTTCAGTTTTATAGCCTCGTCAATTGTCTCACAAAACTGTGGCGCAAATGCTCCTCGAGTGCTTCCTCTGTGTAATCATCTGAAGTGCCCTCAGCGCCGACTACACACACACACACACACACACACACACACACACACACAGACACACACACACACACACACACACACACACACACTCCATCTTTGTCCTTTTTATCTCGTTCCATTCCCGGCTTTTAATAATGTATAAAGGGGAAATGTAAGCAGAGCGAGAAGTTCCCATTTTTCAGAGCAGCTCTTTCTGTAAGGACAAATAAATAAATAAGAGACGCATTAATGCACAACTGAAGCAAATGTATTGATGTGTAAACGAACGCCATCCATAACTGTGGAGGAAAAACATGGAGGGGCATGACGGGAACTAACGCTCCACATCCATCCTCACGAGTCTCTTTCACTGTGTCTCTCTCTCTCCCTCTTTCCTCCCTTTCTGCTGAATTGATTAATTAATTCCTCACTTCTTTATCTTTTCCTCTCCTCTCTCCCTCCGTTCCCCCCCGCCCCGACCTCCAGGTGCGTCTGCTGTACTGTTCCCTGGAGGAGGCGGCGCTGATCTTCCGTGCAGCCTTGGCGGCGGGTCAGGCCGGGCCCAGTCACATGTGGTTCGCCGTTGGCCCCGCCCTCTCCGGCCTGGGCCTGGAGGGTTTGCCCAAGGCCTTGTTCGCCATCCGGCCGCAGGGATGGAGGGACGAGCCACGCAGGTGAGGGGGGGGGCCGGGGTGGGGGGGGGGCACCGGGTGGAAGAGTCGGACAGATTCAGAATGATGATGGTTCTTCTTTTTTTTTTTTTTAACAATATGTTTATTAGGTTTTTTTCAGGTAATTAAGTACAAACAGACAAGTACTAGGAGTGGGTAAGAAATTATGTCAAATGAAAGGAAAAGAGAAAGAAAGAAAAAAGAGTCAATTGAAATAAAATAAAATAAAGGTATAAAAACAGAACAAAAACAAGAAGAAACTAAGACTTTTTGGTTTGTCTGGTCATGATACACCTGTATATCGATTTTTGTGAAGACCGGTCAATGTGAACACGTTCCAGGGGTCTCGGGGGGGGCACCGTCGAGCCATTTTGCGACGCCCATTGAAAATTCCTCCAGAATACGTAAATTTTAACCACTTCCTAACTTTCTGCAAATTTTGGTAAGAATTTGAGCATGGTAAAGCCCTCAAAAAGCCAATTCATTTGCCTGAATAATAATAATAATAATAAGTAAAAATGTGGAATATGGCCAAAATGGCCACTAAATGCAAAATAGCAGGCTTCCTGTGGCGTTTTTCCAATTGCACCTGATACTTTTTTGTTTGTCTGGTCATGATTCACCTATATATTGATTTTTGTGAAGATCGGTCAATGTGAACACGTTCCGGGGGTCTCGGGGGCACCGTTGAGCCATTTTGCGACGCCCATTGAAAATTCCTCCAGAATACGTAAATTTTCACCACTTCCTAACTTTCTGCAAATTTTGGTAAGAAGTTGAGCATGTTAAAGCCCTCAAAAAGCCAATTCATTTGCCTGAATAATAATAATAATAATAAATAATCCTAACAATCTCAATAGGGTCTCACCTGACCTTTGATGTCAGTGCTCGGGCCCTAAAAAACAAACAAACAGACAAAACTAACAAATGATTCTTTGACCGAATCATTCCCCTCAACATCGGCCGAAGTGTTTTACATCCACTGATTCGTGTCTCGTAGAACTTCATTACTCAGAAAAGAGCCTGAAGCCAAAATGTAGAAGAACATCGGATCATGAAATTCCTAATTTTCAGATGAATATTGATTTCACCTGAATGAGCCTTGAAGCTGCTGATCCTGGTTCAGTGGAAGAATCTCTAACGCACAGAGACGACCACCTGCTCTGTGCATGATGAATTATCTGCTGCAGGCTTGACCTGATTTCACCGCAGGGATCATTACATTTCTCAGCTAATCAAATCTAAATGGAGCGAGCGAGTGAATCCAGGTGAGAGCTGCAGTTCCTCTTCCACTGTAACTGTTCAATCTGCCTCAGTCAGGTGAGAGCTGCAGGAAGAACAAGAAAGTAGAAAACTAAATGAAACTTGTTTTTGCCTCATTCAGACTGAGCTGCGTTTCTTCCTCTATTATAATTCATATAAATGAATCATGCAGTTTTAAAATGCTCCTGCAGGTGAATGATGATGAAGGATTAATGATCCGGTGTTAAATAACTGCTGAAAATAACTGTACCTGTAAGTTTTGATGGATCATGTGATACATCTGAGCTTAACGAGCTGATCAGGATCCCCTGAATGCACCATCACACTGTTTACTGTTGACCAGCTCACGGTGCCTTCAGGAGAATTGGATTTACCAGCCGTGTGTTGCCGATTCCCACATTTACATATTGTAATAGTGATCTCTGTGGGTTATTACCGTGCAGTCGCCGCAGGGTTTTATGCAAAGCTGCTGCTGATGGATTCCTCAGCGAGTCTCACTGGACACCGGAGAAACGACTGGGACCAGAAGTTCTTGTGAACATATTAAAGAAACACTCTCTTCTCCTCCCTCCTCACTGGGGGGGGAGCAGAGTCTAACAGCTCCATCGAGTCACATGTGAAATTAAACCTCCTCATCCTTGATTCATCGTGAGAGTCGGAGATTTGATTAAACGTTAACAGACACATGAACTGGATTTACTGATAAATAGAAACATAATAAAACTAAAGGGGCGGATCAGATATGTCCAATGGGTCGAAGCCATTTTATCACCTTATCGAGATCTGATAAATCATCATTATCCTGATGGGCAGCAAATGTTCACCTGTTCATAGATATTAGCTCACGACCGACTTCTTTATCTCACGATGTTAAAGTGATGAAAAATCCTGGATCCAATAAATCTGCAAACCAGGGACGTATCTCACATGAAAAACACATCTATGTCCACAGAGTAAATCTATATAATCGGTTTTGTACTTTTTGCTTCGTCCTGCGAACCGTTAAACGTCAGAGTCTAATGAAAGCATCACCTCTCTGTCGGAGGTAACCATGGTAACGCAGTGTCCTCGTCCTACACATGAAGACGAGCAGTTTCCTGTGGAGAGGACCGAGTCAGTGACGGCTCTTCAGCGCTCGCTGCTCCTTCAGGTCCGGGTGAAGCAGCGGGTCTGAAGTGTGATGATGAATTATGAATACAAGGCTCTGCTGATTATGAATTTGGGTTCTTTAGACTCACCAGAACAAATCTTATCCACAGGAACATATTGTTGCTCTTAAAAGTTTATTCAACGCAGTAAATTTCACCATCATGTATTATAACGTTTGAAGGTGTTTGCTTTAAAGCAGCGAGAGACAAATCAGAGTAGAATTTACGTCCACAGTAAAAAGTGTTTCTCTCTCTCGTCCTGCAGATCAAAGTTTGATCTGATATTAAATCGCCCTGAGAGAGAAAGAAACAGCTTCGGTTAATATTTATTCATCAACACATGTAGAAACGGGACTCGTGCTTGTTTCAGCTGCTTCAGTCCTGCTCCATCATCTGTGGCTCGTTCATCAGCTGCTCGCTCACCAGCTGACTCATAATTCATATCCATGCACGTGGCCTCGGAGCTCTGCAGGTATATTAATACTCAGTTCTCAGTCTCAACTAAACAACGAGTACAGCCTTCTCTCTTAAATCTGGATCTGATATAGATAGATAGATAGATAGATAGATAGATAGATAGATAGATAGATAGATAGATAGATAGATAGATAGATAGATAGATAGATAGATAGATAGATAGATAGATAGATAGATAGATAGATAGATAGATAGATAGATAGATAGATAGATTACTTTATTCATCCCCGAAGGGAAATTAAGTTGTCATAGCAGCCGGTATATTTGAATAAAATAAAATACAATAGAATAAAATTAAAAATATTGAGGTAGAAAGAATAAAAACAGAAACACAAGATAAATAGGTAGATAAGGTGCAGTGGCAAGATGATGGTAATAGTACTGATGATATGATGGTAATGTTATTGTTAGACAGTAAATAAAAATAGTACAGTATATATACACAATATATATTTATATATATGATTGTAATTATACCAATGTAACAGCAGTATATAGTAATAATGGCAGAAACAGTATATATAATAATAATAGGAATAATAATAATAATATAATAATAATAATAATGATAATAATAATATTGATGGAACCGAACGTGACTCTGCCCTCACAGATCTTCCACTTGCTTCTTGGCTGAACTTTCTGGTTCTGAACTGGATCAAATCAATATTGTCTGACTCTCATGTATTTTACCATAAGAAGGGAAATGACCTTGTGAGTCCAGTGTGGAGCCGGTGGTGATTGTTTGTGTTTCACTGTGAGTCTGGATTCTTCACGGTCCCTGGTGCAGACGAGTGCTTCCCCCCCAACTGCCTCATTTACAGAAGCTGCTCGGTTCTCCAGTGTCTCAGTCAGTGGAGATGTAATAACTCCTCATTCTGGTGGAGTCACATATAGTTTAAATTGCCACGTTGGGTTTTCTTTTTAAATTTGTCCGAGGTCATTTTGAGGTTCCGGAGGAGTGGGCTCGTCTCCTCCTGTGAGTTCGGTGTTATTAAGTCTTCATGGTCGCTGGAGAAGCAGTTATTCAGACTCTCTTCCGCCCACACTTTACTTTATTTCTTCCCCCACTGGACCTTGGCCGTGTCACAAAAGACCTTTTGAAAGTGTCCCTGTGTCTCCGTCTCACGTTGTCCTGTCTCTCCTCCTGCAGGCGGATTGCTAAAGGCGTCTCGGTGCTCACCCACGGCGCCATGGCGCTGCGCAGGGACCTGGGGACCAACAGCCGGCTGCAGTACGCCGGCAACTGCCAGAGCGACGGGAACCAGACGCACCGCGTGCACGACCGGATCAGGTGAGAGAGGCAGGGACCGGGGGGGGGGGGGGGCAGAAGGGCGAGCGAGCAAACAGCCGAGCAGGGAGAGTCAACAGGAAGCTTTGATGGAGCTTTCACATTCAGAGCTGAGTCACCCTGGTTCACACAGGAGGTGAAACACGGTGGAACCTGCTGCTCTGGATTCTTCTAATGCTGCAGCTTTTTGCATTATTCATAATTGGATGTGTTATGATATATATATATATATATTAAGTACATATGATAAAGTTGAACTGTCGTGGCTTCGTTGTTGTTGTTGCTCGGTTCAGCTCCGACAAACGTAACGTACAAAACATCGTGGTGCGTTCAAGTCCTGTGGACAAAACTCTGCTATGGTTTCTATGTTCATCATGAATGTAAAGACAGAAAAGGTATTTTGATGTATATGATATATTTCATACTTAGTCTCCTCACAGAAAGGAGGTTCTGGGTTTGAATCCTGGTTTGTCTGAGGGAGTGTGGACATGTCCTGAGTTCTCTTCAGGTCCCGAACTTCCTCACACAGTCTAAAGACATGTGTAGATGTGAGAGTGACTGTATGGATGTTTCGTGAATAGTCAACATCATGTAAAGAGTTGAAACGTGGAAACAAGCTGCAGGACAGACAGAGTGTTTATATCGGTTATTTCAACGTAACTTTAGTTGATAGAAACTTCTGCTCTGCACTGAAACCTTCTGAACCACATCGACCGGTGCAGATGTGAGAGATTGACGACGTGTCGGAGGAATCTTCTTTAGCGTCCGCGGATCTGACTGCAGATGGATGGTTACCACAGGTCACATGACTGCAGATGGATGGTTACCACAGGTCACCTGACTGCAGATGGATGGTTACCACAGGTCACATGACTGCAGATGGATGGTTACCACAGGTCACCTGACTGCAGATGGATGGTTACCACAGGTCACCTGACTGCAGATGGATGGTTACCACAGGTCACCTGACTGCAGATGGATGGTTACCACAGGTCACCTGACTGCAGATGGATGGTTACCACAGGTCACCTGACTGCAGATGGATGGTTACCACAGGTCACCTGACTGACGTTAGATGGTTACCACAGGTCACCTGACTGCAGATGGATGGTTACCACAGGTCACCTGACTGCAGATGGATGGTTACCACAGGTCACCTGACTGCAGATGGATGGTTACCACAGGTCACCTGACTGCAGATGGATGGTTACCACAGGTCACCTGACTGCAGATGGATGGTTACCACAGGTCACCTGACTGCAGATGGATGGTTACCACAGGTCACCTGACTGCAGATGGATGGTTACCACAGGTCACCTGACTGCAGATGGATGGTTACCACAGGTCACCTGACTGCAGATGGATGGTTACCACAGGTCACCTGACTGCAGATGGATGGTTACCACAGGTCACCTGACTGCAGATGGATGGTTACTGCAGGTCACCTGACTGCAGATGGATGGTTACCACAGGTCACCTGACTGCAGATGGATGGTTACCACAGGTCACCTGACTGCAGATGGATGGTTACCGCAGGTCACCTGACTGCAGATGGATGGTTACCACAGGTCACCTGACTGCAGATGGATGGTTACCACAGGTCACATGACTGCAGATGGATGGTTACCACAGGTCACCTGACTGCAGATGGATGGTTACCGCAGGTCACCTGACTGCAGATGGATGGTTACCACAGGTCACCTGACTGCAGATGGATGGTTACCACAGGTCACCTGACTGCAGATGGATGGTTACCACAGGTCACCTGACTGCAGATGGATGGTTACCACAGGTCACCTGACTGCAGATGGATGGTTACCACAGGTCACCTGACTGCAGATGGATGGTTACCACAGGTCACCTGACTGCAGATGGATGGTTACCACAGGTCACATGACTGCAGATGGATGGTTACCACAGGTCACCTGACTGCAGATGGATGGTTACCACAGGTCACATGACTGCAGATGGATGGTTACCACAGGTCACCTGACTGCAGATGGATGGTTACCACAGGTCACCTGACTGCAGATGGATGGTTACCACAGGTCACCTGACTGCAGATGGATGGTTACCACAGGTCACCTGACTGCAGATGGATGGTTACCACAGGTCACCTGACTGCAGATGGATGGTTACCACAGGTCACCTGACTGCAGATGGATGGTTACCACAGGTCACCTGACTGCAGATGGATGGTTACCACAGGTCACCTGACTGCAGATGGATGGTTACCACAGGTCACCTGACTGCAGATGGATGGTTACCACAGGTCACCTGACTGCAGATGGATGGTTACCACAGGTCACCTGACTGCAGATGGATGGTTACTGCAGGTCACCTGACTGCAGATGGATGGTTACCACAGGTCACCTGACTGCAGATGGATGGTTACCACAGGTCACCTGACTGCAGATGGATGGTTACCGCAGGTCACCTGACTGCAGATGGATGGTTACCACAGGTCACCTGACTGCAGATGGATGGTTACCACAGGTCACATGACTGCAGATGGATGGTTACCACAGGTCACCTGACTGCAGATGGATGGTTACCGCAGGTCACCTGACTGCAGATGGATGGTTACCACAGGTCACCTGACTGCAGATGGATGGTTACCACAGGTCACCTGACTGCAGATGGATGGTTACCACAGGTCACCTGACTGCAGATGGATGGTTACCACAGGTCACCTGACTGCAGATGGATGGTTACCACAGGTCACCTGACTGCAGATGGATGGTTACCACAGGTCACCTGACTGCAGATGGATGGTTACCACAGGTCACATGACTGCAGATGGATGGTTACCACAGGTCACCTGACTGCAGATGGATGGTTACCACAGGTCACATGACTGCAGATGGATGGTTACCACAGGTCACCTGACTGCAGATGGATGGTTACCACAGGTCACCTGACTGCAGATGGATGGTTACCACAGGTCACCTGACTGCAGATGGATGGTTACCACAGGTCACCTGACTGCAGATGGATGGTTACCACAGGTCACCTGACTGCAGATGGATGGTTACCACAGGTCACCTGACTGCAGATGGAGGGTTACCACAGGTCACCTGACTGCAGATGGATGGTTACCACAGGTCACCTGACTGCAGATGGATGGTTACCACAGGTCACCTGACTGCAGATGGATGGTTACCACAGGTCACCTGACTGCAGATGGATGGTTACCACAGGTCACCTGACTGCAGATGGATGGTTACCACAGGTCACCTGACTGCAGATGGATGGTTACCACAGGTCACCTGACTGCAGATGGATGGTTACCACAGGTCACCTGACTGCAGATGGATGGTTACCACAGGTCACCTGACTGCAGATGGATGGTTACCACAGGTCACCTGACTGCAGATGGATGGTTACCACAGGTCACCTGACTGCAGATGAATGGTTACCACAGGTCACCTGACTGCAGATGGATGGTTACCGCAGGTCACCTGACTGCAGATGGATGGTTACCACAGGTCACCTGACTGACGATGGATGGTTACCACAGGTCACCTGACTGCAGATGGATGGTTACCACAGGTCACCTGACTGACGATGGATGGTTACCGCAGGTCACCTGACTGCAGATGGATGGGTACCACAGGTCACCTGACTGCAGATGGATGGTTACCACAGGTCACCTGACTGCAGATGGATGGTTACCACAGGTCACCTGACTGCAGATGGATGGTAACCACAGGTCACCTGACTGCAGATGGATGGTAACCACAGGTCACCTGACTGCAGATGGATGGTTACCACAGGTCACCTGACTGCAGATGGATGGTTACCGCAGGTCACCTGACTGCAGATGGATGGTTACCGCAGGTCACCTGACTGCAGATGGATGGTTACCACAGGTCACCTGACTGCAGATGGATGGTAACCACAGGTCACCTGACTGCAGATGGATGGTTACCACAGGTCACCTGACTGCAGATGGATGGTTACCACTGGTCACCTGACTGCAGATGGATGGTTACCACAGGTCACCTGACTGCAGATGGATGGTTACCACAGGTCACCTGACTGCAGATGGATGGTTACCACAGGTCATCTGACTGCAGATGGATGGTTACCACAGGTCACATGACTGCAGATGGATGGTTACCACAGGTCACCTGACTGCAGATGGATGGTTACCACAGGTCACCTGACTGCAGATGGATGTTACCACAGGTCACCTGACTGCAGATGGATGGTTACCACAGGTCACCTGACTGCAGATGGATGGTTACCACAGGTCACCTGACTGCAGATGGATGGTTACCACAGGTCACCTGACTGCAGATGGATGGTTACCACAGGTCACCTGACTGCAGATGGATGGTTACCACAGGTCACCTGACTGCAGATGGATGGTTACCACAGGTCACCTGACTGCAGATGGATGGTTACCACAGGTCACCTGACTGCAGATGGATGGTTACCACAGGTCACCTGACTGCAGATGGATGGTTACCACAGGTCACCTGACTGCAGATGGATGGTTACCACAGGTCACCTGACTGCAGATGGATGGTTACCACAGGTCACCTGACTGCAGATGGATGGTTACCACAGGTCACCTGACTGCAGATGGATGGTTACCACAGGTCACCTGACTGCAGATGGATGGTTACCACAGGTCACCTGACTGCAGATGGATGGTTACCACAGGTCACCTGACTGCAGATGGATGGTTACCACAGGTCACCTGACTGCAGATGGATGGTTACCACAGGTCACCTGACTGCAGATGGATGGTTACCACAGGTCACATGACTGCAGATGGATGGTTACCACAGGTCACCTGACTGCAGATGGATGGTTACCACAGGTCACCTGACTGCAGATGGATGGTTACCACAGGTCACCTGACTGCAGATGGATGGTTACCACAGGTCACCTGACTGACGATGGATGGTTACCACAGGTCACCTGACTGCAGATGGATGGTTACAGCAGGTCACCTGACTGCAGATGGATGGTTACCACAGGTCACCTGACTGCAGATGGATGGTTACCACAGGTCACCTGACTGCAGATGGATGGTTACCACAGGTCACCTGACTGCAGATGGATGGTTACCACAGGTCACCTGACTGCAGATGGATGGTTACCACAGGTCACCTGACTGCAGATGGATGGTTACCACAGGTCACCTGACTGCAGATGGATGGTTACCACAGGTCACCTGACTGCAGACGGATGGTTACCACAGGTCACCTGACTGCAGATGGATGGTTACCACAGGTCACCTGACTGCAGATGGATGGTTACCACAGGTCACCTGACTGACGATGGATGGTTACCACAGGTCACCTGACTGCAGATGGATGGTTACCACAGGTCACCTGACTGCAGATGGATGGTTACCACAGGTCACCTGACTGCCTCTGTAATGAAGTGAGGATTCATTCATCTGAGACTCGGCTAAACATTCCACGCCGTCGCACTCCTCCGTGCTGGCGCTCTCAATCAGCAGCAGGGCTGTCCGTCAGGCTGACAGGCGGGGGGGCCCCTGGGACGCCAGGCGAGTGGCAGCGGCGTGAATGACACCTTCAACACGTGAGCGGGTTCTCACCCCCCCCCGAGGGACTGAACACGGGACAAAAAAAGGCTCAGATGGAAATAAATCTCCTCCTTCTTCACAGGTTAACGTCTGTTTGAGTGAATTCTTTCCTCTGGTTAAATCCCATCGAAGAAGAACTAAGTCTTAGTTTCAGTTTGAGTCAGTTCAAAGTCTGAAGAGCTGTGTCCCAGGAGGTAGAGCGGGTCGTCAAGTATTTTTAAAGAGAAACGATTCGATTCCTGGCATAGAAAAGTGTTGCATTTATTCAGTATTTACCCTTTCATGTTTAACTGCCCAAATTACAAAGTTCCTAAAACTAATTGGACACTTGTTCAGTAAATGTTTGTAGTTTCAACGTTATCTCTTTAAAACTTGGACACAAGACCTTGTCCATCATTCCTGGAAAAAGACTGTGAGTGGTTTATTCTTTTAAGATTGAGTTTGAAGCAGTGTTTGATTTCCTGTCCTCACTTCACCACAGAGTTTCTCATCTCTATGATTTCAATGATTGTCGGTTAGTGTCTCCGTTTCCAAACGCAGCTCAAAACGCTGCTGATGAACGAGCTGCTCTCGAGCCAGCGGCACTCTTCAGCTCGTGAAGCGGCTGCTCAGCACATCTCTCCTGGATGAAGAATCACACACAGATAAATAGATATCGTTCATTATCCTCTGGATTGATGCACTTTGTGATTCTGAGATATGACGACTCGTAAAGTGTTTAACGGCCAACACAGACTTCCTGTCACTGAGACGTTTGAAAAGGAAGATGAGACAATACACGTTTTACAGCTGTTTTGCTTCCTCTCCGTTCGTCGGTCTCTCTGCACATTGTGTGTCCTGACAGCTGAGACGGACAAAAGACAAATCTCAGCAGCCAAAAGACCAAGTCCCTGTGAACCAGCAGCTGCTCACGTTCAGACCTTCCCAGTGGGGGGGTGCACAGAGAGTGGGGAGAGGACTGAAAGGACAGGAAACGTGTGAGATGGAAGTTTGGCAGGAGGAGCGTCGGAGGGACCGGAGAGAAAGAGTGAACGGAAGATGAAGATGAAGGGAGACAAGGACGGAGATAATGATGATGCTGCTGCTGCTGCTGCTGGTGATTTGCTTGGAAATGATTCTGCAGCTTCCAGCCATCGGGTTAGAAACCAGAGGAAAGGAGGAGGAGCTTGAGTGAGCGGCTGCAGGGAATCGAACACAGAGGAGCTCGTGTTGAATCAGACTCAAAACCAAACCTCTGCACTCAGGGACAGGTCATCAAAACACAGCACGGTGGGAATCTGAACAAACGTCAGAATTAGGGTTGCAAAATTCCGGGAATTTTCAAAGTTGGAAACTTTCCATGGGAATTAACGGGAATTAACGGGAATTAACGGGAATAAACGGGAATTAACGGGAATAAACGGGAATAAACTGGAAATGTTGTGGGTAATTTATACTAACTGTATTTACCTTGTCATATACAGACATAAATATAAACATTTTGTTGTGTCATAGGCTGATTTGAGCCCTGAGGAAACTTTGGGCACTTGACTATATGCTTCTGCATCGTTGTGTCATTCTTAACATAGGTCTTTGCTCAGTATTTGCAAATGTACACAGCCTTTCCTTCTACATTGGATGGGGTGAAATGTCTCCACACATGAGAGAGTGCACGTGGCATTGTTCTGTAGAATAAGATGAGAAAAAAGTTTGTAAAAAACACTAATGCAATGCCAGAGATATAAATAGTTAGCCAAACAATTGGAATCGTCTGTAAACATATTTTACAATTGATGGATAAATGAATGGAAATAGTCTAGATGAACAGATGAACAATCCTCAATCAGCATGCATATATATTTTCCCTGTAATATCATGGAAACTTACCTGACTAGTCCTTCATTCTACAGCAGGCCTCAGTAGCCCTGCTGTAGAGTGAAGCATGCTGGGAGTTATCTGTGCATGTGATGGAAGAATGCACAGTGGAGGGTTGAAACTCAACGTTCCATACATCTTTAAAATAGAGTTTTGAATGATGTTTTAATTGCTCAGCCTTTAATTTGCATAGTTTTGTTTTTTTCAAAATTCCCAAAATTCCCGAGCTTAATATTCCCGTGGAAAGTTTCCGGAAAGTTTCTGGAAATTTACCGGAAACTTTCCGCCCCTTTGCAACCCTATTCAGAATATTCTATTTTCTAAAGGTTTGAAATGAGCAAACGTTAAAAACTAAACCTGATCGGGCATCGTACTCGTCCTCTGTGGAGACTCGAAGACGCTTCCTACGACAGCGTCTCACAGGTTCAATGTGGTGATTGACAGCTGAGATGTTTAGACTTTATTTCTGAGGAAGTGGACACACATCGTCCATCTTTCTTCACTTTTATTCTCTCCAGGGCTGTAAAGCAAAAAGCACGACCTAAAAACAATCCTCATTGAAGCAAGTACGAGTAGTTAATCGTCTTTTGTTTTACTTTCCTCCAGTAAAAAGTCCTGTTGGTAACTTTTCACTTGATAAAGTTGAACACACCTCGTGCAGTTCATGTATTTCGTCCTTGTAACGACTGTTGAGAAGATCATTGGATCATTAACACTCTGAGCAGATGAGTCTAGATGAAGAGTTGCTCCCTGATGAGATCGATCAGATCCTCTTCATCCATCAGACGCTCGGAGGAAGGAGACGGGACGAGAGAGGATTTTAATGCCTTCAGACATCTGAGACATGGTAACCGAATACGTCAAAGTGTGCACGGACAAGGAAGAATGTCAGGAGGACGACTGGATGGGAAGAAGACAGGACACAGGAGGACAAGAGTGGGACGTCAAGGGTGAAGTTCAGTCTAAGGACAGGGAGGAGGAAACTGAAGAATGTTCACATTTGAACTTTTTAGTTGTATTTTAAATATAGAAACACTGCATTGCATTATTATTCTCACAGTGACGAGTCAGGAGGAGGTAAAGAACTGGAAGAGGAGGAGGAAGAGGAGAGAAATGACAAGGTGGAGGACGAGGTGGAGGACGAGAGTCAGACTGAAGCTCCGTCCCCTCCAGGCCTCGGGGGGGGGGAGCGACTGCTCATCTGGAGCAGACGACTGTCACAGCGCCCGCTCTGTCTCTCTCTCTCTCTTTCTAATTCCCTCGCCCCGGTGATCGTCAGCAGCCAAATTCATTCAGGACAAATCCTCTGTTCTCGTCTCAGAGCTTCATCCACTTTAAAACATCTCTTTTATTCAGAGTTTAAACCAGAAAATCATAAATCCAGTTTGTTTTCAACACTGTTAATCTGCAAAACATATTTATAGAAGCGTTCAGACGACAGCAGAGTTTGATTGATAAAAAAAACGAACGATGAAAACAATAATGAAGAAGATTCAGACCCGAGGATGTTTCTGCCGACTGAGAACATGATGAGAAATGAAGTTTGCCTGATTTATTGGTTTTTCATAAAATATTCATGAATTTAAGGGTAAAGGTAAAGGTTTAAACTGAAGGACAAATGTTAAAGCTATTAAACGGTTTTATGTCTCTACCTGATTCACAGGCTGATGAATAAAAGATTTAGTAAATGTAGGAGTTCTGTGAGCTCTTCAGAACTGTTGTTGATTCAGAATGAGATTTGATTCTGCCCCTCAGGTCTGAACACGTTAGAAACTCTGTGGTTCCATA
>NC_083654.1:21572658-21580158 GCF_963576545.1 Limanda limanda
ACATGCAAATGGAGCCGAGAGAGGAACATTAAATTCTTGCTTCTTGTCTGATGTTGAAATAGCTGCTCTCTCTTCTCCTCCGCTCAGCGCTCCCTCGCTCTAATTGTTTCTCTTCTCCTCTCGGCCTCTTCATCACTTCCTTGTTTGCTCCGTTTCGCTCTCATCACATTTTCTTTCTTCTCCATCAACGCTTTCTTCTTCTCTCTTGTTTTTTTTTTTTTTGGCCTTCAGCTTTTTTCCCGTCCGCCCTCTTTTCTCTTTCCCTCCGTCTGTCGTCCTCCCTTCATTTCCCCTTCATCTCTCCTCACCTCCTTCCCTGTTTCTCTCTTTCTGTACAGTCGTCCCTGAAGTCGTCTCTACTTCCTGTCATCACTCTCTCTCTCTTTTATCCCCCTCTTCCGTTCTTATTTTATTCTAGCTCCATATATGAAGCACGTTGTTACATAATCCACTTGTTGCATCATTACATTATGAATATTTGACTCTGTTGATTGGTTTACTTTGATAATTTGATCTTTATTTTCTCACTATTTGTGAGAAGATATGAAATATTTCTTTTTCTACGTCTCTCTTATGACTTTGCCGGTGGGCGGAGCTCAGTTTCAAAATAATTCTTTAATTTCTGCGAACAAATCACAGTTTAGATTTATTCAACTAACTAAATTAACTTTCATTGCTGCTTTTTCAGGTGTGAAACTATTTTATAGAGAAATATTTACTGTTCATAATTATGTTTTCTGAGGCTTTAAATTTAAAGAGCACAGAGACAAACTACTATTCAACCTGTGCGTCCTTGGAGAGTGGGAGGAGCCAGAGGAAATCCACTCAGACATGAGGAGAACCTACAAACTCTCTTCTGGGAACCTTCTTGCTCTGAAGGTTGACACCCTCCAATCAACTGGGTCCACTGGCGAGCAGGACTCAGATCCTGGACGTCTCCACTCGGGTCTCACTCCTCGCCGCTGTGTCCACGTGGACGTCATCACGTGTCCTGGTGACGCACATAGCAACCGTCTCCACCTGCGTCTCCAAGGATCACGTCTTGGACGAGTGGTTGAATGGACGGTCGTCATGGAGAAGAGAGGGAGGTTGTTTTTCTGAAGTATCTGATTCTGTGTCGATGACGCTCAGCAGCATCCGACCTCCGGGGTCGTTTTGTGACGTGAGCAGCGTTTGGTCATCGTGGGAGTTGTGACCTCATCATCTCTCCGGTGGTCGAGGAGAGATTCACTCAGCGGCTGCTCGTCACACACGAGGATTCTCTTCACCAGTCGGAGCTCGTTGTCACTGGATCTCAAACAAGAGACTGATCGACTGTTTCCAGAAGATCATGATGCAAAGCGTGAACTTTCATATTTAAATTCCAACATCTGCTGTTACCCGGCGTCCCTCTCTCCTCCTCTTCCTCTCGCCGGCGCCACATCTGTCCACGGACGCAGCTGCACTCCGACGTTCTGCCTCTGACACATGGAACGCCAAGCTGCACTCATCACCATGGCAACGCCGCTAAGACGCTGGGACGAGAGACGGAGACTGATGGACCCGGACGGGGGGGAAGAGGGAGAGATCAGAGAGATTCCAGGAGGGCGGCGGGGGGGGAGTCGGGGGGGGACACAGATTGAAAAAGAGCAAAGGAGGGAATTAGAAGATATGGAGAGAGAGAGAAGAAAGAGGAGAGGAAATAAATGGAGTGGAGACAGAGGAGGAGAATCTGAGGTCGGGATCAGACGAGTGAGAGAACGTCTTTCTGATTCTGTTTCCAACCCGACGCTCTTCTTCACTTCTCTGGAATCAAAGCTCCGGACAGATCAATCACTTCTTATTTGTCAGCAGGATTCTCATTTTCTTCAACTCAGTCCAAAGCATGAAATAATTATTTAGCCACAGACCAGAGACGTCGGTATTTCAATCAGCATCTCTATTATATTGTAGTCTTTTGTAGTTTTGATCCACTTTCCCTTTTCTTTCGTGAGCGATTCTTCATTTCTGCGTAAACTTGTTTTAGTTTAATTTTGTTTGTGATGATAAAATGAACCATAATTTAGAAAATGAACATCATCATCTTATGGCGAAGACTTGAAACTACAAATCGAGACCATGAACCCAGTTTACTGACGTTATTTTCACATAAACCCCTAAATACACAGCCAGAGGAGTCGCCCCCTTCTGGTCATCCAACAGAATGCAGGTTCCAGGCACTTCCACATCTCCTGTAACCGAGTCACTTTGACATGATTCTATTGTTGAAGCCACAGATAAAAAAACTCTGGGTCATGTGACGTGGGCTTAAACAGACACTTTGTGTAATTATATGCAAATCCAAAGTGACTTCATATTAAAGAGCTTCAGTGCTAAACTATGGGATGTACAGGCTGCTAGCTTTAAGTTGCTAGCCTGGTTAGCAGCAGATCCATGATGGATGGATTCGTTTGAAACTCAGAATCCTACAGAGTGACGGCCCTCTTGACAACTTAAAATGTCTCACAATGAATCCTGTCGTGATTTGTGCAAATTAAAGAGAGCCACATGCGGCCCGGCTGCACCCCCGACCGCAGATCCACGGCTCCTCCAGAGCAGAATGTACGAGTCGCTCGGGAGTCATGATCGCCTTTCACATCTCTGACAGGCGGCGCCTCCCGCTGGCGCCCGTGGCCACAAGCCTTTCATTTGTGTTGAGATTCCACCAAAGGCCTCTCCGTCTTATACTGTGTGTGTGTGTCTGTGTGTGTGTGTGCAGGGTCAGTAGCATGAAACACAAACATTACTCTCCTCAGTACACGAGCAGAGACAGCTCAGAGGACGGGACTCGAACCCCCGGCAGATCCGTCATGAAAGTGATGAGTTAATATGGGAGACATCGTGTTGGAGGCTTCAGAGGAAACGCTGCTCGGTGACTCTGGATCATGTGACGTGTTCTCGCACTGCAAATCAGATCAGCTGCTTTAAATATTTGATTTAAACATATATTACCAATTTCTATCGTTTTAAATCCTGTAGATCTTTGGTTTCATACCTCGATCTTATTCAAACTATGGTTTTATTCTACAGGTTTGAATATGTTACGATAAAAGACAAACTGAAGGAAACTCGTGTTTGAAACACGTGGACGCACAATATGAAATGTCTTTTTACCACTTTTGTACAGAATTTAACTGTATTTCCATCTCGCTAGTTATTCATCAGTTTCCTCTTGTCTCACACACAGAGATGCACAATAGAACTTTAATGTAAAACCCACGTCCTGGAAAATATAAGTGAGCGATAAGATGAAGAGAGATTTAGAATTAAGGTTAAATTCATTATGTGAACAGTGAAGTGATCAAGACTCAAGGTCTCTATTGTCATTATACTACAATGAAATGAATCATAGCCAACTTCCTCCGTCTCTCTCTCTCTCTCTCTCTCTCTCTCTTTCTGTTTAACTCCCGTCCAGCGCTCTCAGTGCGTCGTCATGGTTACGCAGAAAGCTTTCTTGTAACAGGCGGCGAAGGAGCAGGAACGTTTCCACCGGTGGAGAAACAGCTGAGATGTCTGGTGCTTATTAAGGCAGGACTGTGAACCATTAGTGCACAGACGCAGACACACAAACCTGTTCCCTCTCTTTCTCTCCACGCGTCTGATTCTCTTTCTCTCCACGCGTCTGATTCTCTGCTGCAGCTCTTCCTCTTTCATCTCATTAGAGACGAAGAGGAGATATTGTTTAAAATCTTTGTCCTTCCCACTTCCTCTAAAGGTTGGAGCTAAGTCCTCCTCACGTCCCGATAGAGCATCGATAAATAAAGAAGCAGTGCCGTCGCAGTAATAAACCAGGCTGACGCATGATTGATTGACAGCTGAGACTGACTCACGATGGGTGGAGCCTGTGAATTAGTGGGAGGCGGCTCCCCTCGGCCATCGCTGTTACACAGAGTCTGACTCAGAGCGACGCCCGAGTCCAGGAGACTCTGGATGTTCGTCCATCTTTATTTACATGAGACACAATCTGTCTCCGGGAAGGTTCGACCCACGGCTTCCTCACAGGTGGAAAATCCAATATGAAAATTATATTTCATGCTGAAAATGATTATGTGTCTAAAAGAGAAACAGGTGGAGACACTGAGCTGTGAGTCCAGCTGTGTGTGTGTCTGTGTGTGTCTGTGTGTGTGTGTGTGTGTGTCTGTCACCTCATCATGGGGACAGGATTGTCTCCGGACCCCTGAGAGCCGGAGCAGATGTGGTTCTGAGTGAACTTTCCTCCTGTGGAGGAGAAGTTGGATTAACGTGTTTCTGCAGAATCGTGTTGGAGCGATTCAGAAAAGGACAGACTGTCCGTTTCTCTTCCTGTGGCTAAATCCCCTCTGTTGCTTTTTGCCTCCCCTTCATCTTCTCCTCTTCGTCACCTGTCGTTCCCCTGATGTGTTTATTCTCTTCTCTCTCTGTGAAGTAATAAAACAGGAACTAGGTTTCCCGCTCCGCCTCCCGGGTCACAGGGGAATTCTTAAAACTAATCATCTGTGACATCTCCTGTGAAATTAATGCCAGTTTTGCTAAAGCCTGAACAAGTGCTGGTTTGACCTTTACGCAGCTCGTGGACGTCTTCGTTGAGCGGCGCCCGGCGGCTGAAAGGCTCCTCCTGCAGAAACATGTCTTTCTGAACACTGCAGCAAAGTGAAGCTTTGTCACCAGCGACAGCTCATCGACAAGCGCCCAGCGGGAATAACAATCCTCCAATCACAGCTTCATAAAGGGGCTCGAAGACTCTTTGTTTCGTGCAACAACCGGAAAGAAAACAGCTACATCCAAGAATAATAGCTCAGGAGAAAACAGCCACAGACACGGTGTGACAAGACGGATTCGATTGACAGATTGTTGTAAAGAAATTATGGCTCCAGAAGTGAGTCACTGATTTTGTTGACTGTTGTGGAAGTTATAACGTTTTAAAGTGAGAAGTTCCAGAGTCTCCATCTTTAGAAACCGGTCGAGTTTGGCTGCAGACACAAATATCATCGGTCATCGGGTCAAATCATAATGTTTAGAATGAATCTGTGAATATTTATTCAACCTATTCTGTCAAATACAGATTATAGACTCAAGATGAGGCTATAGGCTCCAACTGTATATTCTATTCATTAATGTGTATAAGTATAATAACAACAAGTCTCACTGAAGAACAGAAGTCAGCAGAAACCTGATCAGACGAATAGAGGAATGAGAAGTAGAATAAATTAATGTTTTATTAACAGAACATGTAAGGACTCTAACTCTGACGTGTGCAGATCAAGATAAAAACCTCAGGGATCAGATGTTTCCATGAAAATGATACAAACACGTTTCACAGTTTTAAGTTTGGAAACGAAGCTTCTTTCACAAACTGAGACGCTTCAAACACAAAGAGATTTTGAAGCTTTGACACTTTTCTGGCTCAGAGACTCACAGTTATGTAATTAAGTATTTAATGAGTTTGAACTTATTCATCTACCAACAAGATTTCTTCCACAACTATCACAAGACGTCTGACCTTCAGCTCAGCGCCTGTATGAGTTCAATCACAGTTTAGATTTAGAAAGCAGTGTTGGAGATGGGAGGGTGAGAGGAGGACGCAGAGAGGGATGGATGGAGGAGGTGATAGAAAGAGAAGTTAGGATTGGAGCCCACATGAACTCTGGCTTCCTGTCCTCAGAGATTTAGAGACATTAAATGGAGACGGGAGAGAAGGACGTTCTCTGAGGGAAATTAGAGATTCTTTGAATCCGGAGAATCACAACAAACAGACACCGGATCTGATGAGTTAAATTGTTGTGTTTTCTTTGTTGTGAGTCACTGTTGTTTCCTGGACCTTCAGCATCATGATCTCCTGCTTTCTTTCTTGACTCACGTTCCTTCATCTACACAATGAATCTCCACTGAACCACTTCCTGAAACTCTCAGGATCAGATCCTCCTCTGCAGTTTGTTCTATGTCGAAAACAAACCATTTTTATGAGATATTTAACAACACATTTGTGACTTAATCTGGAAGTTTACAGATTTGTATCTTTAGACATACGACATGTCTCTTCAGTCACTAGATACCAACTAGATACCATCCTCTCACCAGGAGGACATTAGCATATTGTGAGAAAAATCAATTTTCCCTCGACCAATTAGTGAAGTGAGCATTCCTCTAAATGTCAAGAGGCTGAGGAGGAGGCGCACTTCCTCCTCTGGGACCCAGGAGGCGCTGGAGTGCGACTCCTCAGCCGGCTGCTGCAGCTGCAGGAGGAGAATCTCATTTCACACTTTGACCCCCGAGTTCTTCTCAACAAAACCGTCTGCTCAGAAGGAAACGTCCATATTCAGACTGCAAGAGGTTTTTTTTTAAACATATATTTATAATTCCAAACACTAAATATGATGTAGAATAGCAGGAGTGAGCTCACACTCCTCTTATTATGAAGCAGAATGTGATATGTGGGATATGCATATAAAATCCTGATTTGCAGCCTGTTGCTGTTCCTCATTATTTCTGCTCCCTTCTGGATTTGATGCATAATGTAAAGTCAATTTGCCAGCGGAGCCACGTTTTGCCCCCCTGACCGGAGTAATCCCCTCGTGGACCCGGGAGGATTACGGGCTCACGTCTCCACGGCAAATGGAATGTTTTGTTGTGCGTCTCTTTCACAGTAAAGCTCGGTCACTGGCGCTGTAATTGTAAAGTCTCAGTATTTTTCCGGATCATGTGGCAGCATCTGAAAGACTCGCCGAGCTGATTAACTTTCCCAAAGACGAATCAACCTTGGATTCACGTCGGCAGCTCTTTCTTCTCTCGTTCTTCACACACATGTAATAACTTCACTGATCCAGATGAACTCTGTGAATGAGTCCATGAATAAAGATGGACGACACGTCACCACAATCCAGAAATGAAACCAAGTATAAAATATATGAACGCTGACATCTTTAAGGCCTGAGTCTGTGGAGCCGGGTTTAACCAATCCTGATCCAGTCTCAGTTCTTATATCATCAAATAACAAATTCAAACTAAATGATCAGACATATGAACACAGACCATGATGTTACAAAATGAAAATAAATGGATTTTAAATGAAAAAGCACAATTTAAAACAAGGATAGATTAGAAAGAGCAGATTCAAAGGAGGTAAACAAAATTAAAAAGCAATTTAAAAAGTAAAATTTTACAAATATGCCAGAGAGAAATATGTAAAACAGCAGATTCTGTCTATTTTATCATAAGATTCCATCAAACCTTATTTGACTAAACGTCTCTCATGTTGAATTTCTCAATGACAAACCGAACTTGAGTCTTTTTGATGCAGAATCTGAGACATTCTCACTTTAACAACATGTTCGTTTTATCCATCAATTGTAAAATATTTTCACAGACGATTCCAATATTTTGACTAACTATTTATATCTCTAGTGTTTTTTTACAAACTTTTTTCTCATCTTATTCTACAGAACAATGCCACGTGCACTCTCTCATGTGTGGAGACATTTCACCTCATCCAATGTAGAAGGAAAG